>NW_025293026.1:0-1033 GCF_018294505.1 Triticum aestivum | reverse complement strand
CGCTGTTGTTGAACCATTGGATGTAGTAAGGATGTGGATGTGGTCTTGTGGTGAGAGAAAGCTTCTCCACCATCTCCATGCTAGCCAAGTTGTTGCAGCTCCCTCCGTCTATGATGACGCGCACAGAACGTTCCTTCACAACTCCCTTGGTATGGAACAAATTGTGCCTCTGATTTTGCTCAGCTTGTGTGATCTGCACACTCAAAACACGTTGAGCAACTAAACATTCATACCTGTCAGCGTCTTCAGGAGCCATGTATTGCGTCTCATGATCAGAATCATCTCCACCATGTTCTTCACGTGTAATAAGAGCCAAAGTCTCCTCATCATAGTCACTAGCAGACTCATATCCACCATCCGCGGTAGCAATCATCACACGCGGAGATTTGCATTCCCTCGCATAATGACCTCCTCCCTTACAACGACGACAAATAATATCACTTGTGTGCCCTGTTGATGCCATGGAAGAAGACGAACGCTGTGCAGGCTCCGCAGGTGCGCTCTTGGCAGATAATGGTGGTTGTGCCTGTTTTCTTGTATGACGGCTGGAGGTGGCACCGGATGGAGGTGCTGGTGCAGTGGAAGTAGAAGATGCACGTGGTGTCCATGATGAAGGTCGGCCTGCAGAAAAGTTAGTTCGCCCCAATGCTTGTCGATCCTGCACTTCACGTTCAGCTTTACAAGCAAGATGGAATAAACGAGTGATATTAGTATACTCCTTATAGTCTAGAATGGTCTGAATATCTCTATTTAATCCACCCAGAAAACGTGCAAGCATAGCTTCATTCTCCTCAACAATACCACATCTAATCATGCCAGTTTGTAATTCCTGATAATATTCTTCTACAGAATTTTTCCCTTGTCTTAAACGCTGCAATTTTTGAAGCAATTCACGTTGATAATATGGTGGAACCCAACGCGTACGCATAGCAGTTTTCAAAGCAGCCCAAGTAGTTGGAATAGGATATAATCTACAATGTTCAGACCACCATACACATGCAAAACTAGTGAAAGCACAAACAGCAGCAGCAAC
>NW_025293025.1:0-1033 GCF_018294505.1 Triticum aestivum | reverse complement strand
AGAGGGGCGGCCAGGAAGGGCCGCGCGCCCCCTCTCCCTCTGGTCCGAATTGGACTAGGAGGGGGGCGGCGCCCCCCTCTTTCCTTCCCCTCCTCTCCCCCTTCCTTCCCCTCCTAGTAGGAGTAGGAAAGGAGGAGTCCTACTCCTACTAGGAGGAGGACTCCTCCTCCTGGCGCACCCAACAAGGGCCGGCTGGACTCCCCCCTCCCTCCTTTATATACGGGGGCAGGGGGCACCCCATAGACACACAAGTTGATCTATGGATCGTTCCTTAGCCGTGTGCGGTGCCCCCCTCCACCATATTCCACCTCGGTCATATCGTCGCGGAGTTTAGGCGAAGCCCTGTGCCGGTAGAACATCATCACGTCACCACACCGTCGTGCTGACGGAACTCTTCCCCGAAGCTTTGCTGGATCGGAGCCCGGGGATCGTCATCGAGCTGAACGTGTGCCGAACTCGGAGGTGCCGTACGTTCGGTGCTTGCATCGGTCGGATCGTGAAGATGTACGACTACATCAACCGCGTTGTCATAACGCTTCCGCTTACGGTCTACGAGGGTACGTGGACGAACACTCTCCCCTCTCGTTGCTATGCCATCACCATGATCTTGCGTGTGCATAGGAAATTTTTTGAAATTACTACGTTTCCCAACAGTTCCCTTTGTCATCGGTATGTTACTTGCCCGAGATTCGATCGTCGGTATCTCAATACCTAGTTCAATACCGGCAAGTCTCTTTACTCATTCCGTAATACATCATCTCACAACTAACTCATTAGTTGCAATGCTTGCAAGGCTTAAGTGATGTGCATTACCGAGAGGGCCCAGAGATACCTCTCCAACAATTGGAGTGACAAATCCTAATCTTGAAATACGGCAACCCAACAAGTACCTTCGGAGACACCTGTAGAACACCTTTATAATCACCCAGTTATGTTGTGACGTTTGGTAGCACACAAAGTAATCCTCCGGTAAACGGGAGTTGCATAATCTCATAGTCATAGGAACATTTATAAGTCATGAAGAAAGCAATAG
>NW_025293024.1:0-1033 GCF_018294505.1 Triticum aestivum | reverse complement strand
GACTAGATAAAAAACTTGATCTTTGATAGTGTCTCGTAAATCAGATTTTGAATTAACTATCTCGGGCCAAGTTTGGATCAGAGCCTCAAAGTGCCTGACAAAATATTTTGGCGTTGATGAAAGTGATAGTTCTGTTTGACTGACATCCAATTATTTGGCTCTCCCAAGCTTGGTTACCTCATCCTGTTTACACAACCAAATGTTTGACGAGGCGTTGGAGCCTTGCAGGTCCTTTTCTCCACCAAAATTTGGCACGGGTTGGTTGGCTGGATGACACAACGCAATTGAAATGGATCCTAGATCTTCCAATATGTAGTACTGTATGTATCTATCTATCCTATGATTTTTAGTCTTATAGTTCTGGCTCCATTCCAGCTGGTAAGTTAATCCGGTCGAGTGGTATCTAGAGAAATTATCGAAGCCAAGGGCAGGCCAAAACCTGGGATTGTGATATATAGCACCGTTTGTCCAAGTAGCTCCATTATCTATTTTGACGCTTTTAGGAGGATAAAAAACAAACATCCCTCTAAACTTCGATGGCTATTTTATACTCCCCCATTTCAATGGATTCATGTTTGATCATAAATTAGACCAACTAAATGTGGATTATATGTGGTAATAAAAATTACTTTTTAAGTCACAACAATATATATTATTCATATAATTTATGGTCAAAGTCTGATTTTGAGAAGTGTGCCCGTCTTATTCATTGGAATAAGCATTATGCAGCACTAAATCGTCAAAAGAACAGTTCCAAAACATAGTCAGCAAGTCAGCAGTCACGCCAACTCCACCGCGCGACCCCATCTTGTCCGGGTGCGTCCGTTTGGGGTAGAACGGACGAATAGCGCGGCTCCAAACGGACAAATGTCCGGATTCCGTCCGTTTTCGATCCATCCCCGGCCCAAACTTGCGTCGAGTTTGGGGTCAAACGGACATCGCACAGATGGGCTCGCCGCACGCCCTTGTCCTCCCATGGCCCGCCTGTCGGGGACACTAGCAGTCCCTTCGCTTCCAACGCCTCCACCCCCTC
>NW_025293023.1:0-1033 GCF_018294505.1 Triticum aestivum | reverse complement strand
GGCTCCTTGACGACCTTGTCGGCCTTCGCGGCAGCCCTGGCAAGCTTGCCGGACCGCTCCACCTCACCTTCGTCATTAACATCGAGCTGGAAGATCCGCTGGCAGAGATGGGCATGTCGCAGCACCGTCCGGTTGTTGTCGAGGCCGGGGCGGAGCCTGATGATGTCGGCGGTGTTCATGAAAAGCCAGGCCGACTTCCCCTTGTCATGCAAGGGAGCAACTCGGCAGCGGCTGAAGTCCACCCCATCATCTCGAGGGTGAGCCCGGCCTGGGTGAGCCGAAGAATCCTGGTGGTGGCGAACGTGAGTTTCGCGTCGTAGGCATCGACATCGCCCCAATCGCCCCCATGCACCGACGGCTCCTGACGAACCTCGCAGAATGCCAACGGGTCCTTCTCCTCAATCCAGCACCACCGGCCCCGCCATTCTTCCCACCTCTCCTTCGTGGCACCGTCCGGGTACGCCCCCTTGGCCCTCAGGATCCAGGCGACGCAGCCAGAGATGGCGCCCCCTTTTTGGATCCGAGGGGAGAAGTAATGGCGGAAGAGCGCCGTGCTGGGGTGCACGCCGGCGAAGCCCTCGCAGAGGTGTGCGAAGAGAGCCATGCACGCCACGGCATTTGGAGTGAAATCCAGAAGACGAAAGCCGTAGGTGTGCATGATATCCTGGAAGAAATCAGAAAAGGGGGAACAGAGCCCGAAGGAGAAGTAGTCGACGAAGAAGGGGTACCGATTTGGGGAGGCCCCGGCGCTGGCGGGGACGACGTGCGTGGCTGGATGCCCCATCTTCTCTCCTCCCGTCTTCACCCCCCACAGATCCTTGAACATCTCCTAGAGCTCGGACGCGTCGACCGTCAAGGGGAAGTAGGCAAACTGCGCCCGTCGCGCCACCAGCTCGCTCTCCGGCTGCTCCGTCGCCCCGACGTCTTTAGCCACCCCCTTGCTTTTAGCGGACTTAGGTGCCATGGCGAATGCGAGAAGCAGGGAAGCAGAGGATGGCGACAGCGCATCAGCGATGGACGGAGGCAGAGGGGC
>NW_025293022.1:0-1033 GCF_018294505.1 Triticum aestivum | reverse complement strand
GCAACGGTATTATCAAGGTGTAATTTGGTGGAGGGGGGCACCGCACACGGCTAAGAGATCTCAAGGATCAATTGTTGTGTCTATGGGGTGCCCCCCTGCCCCCGTATATAAAGGAGCAAGGAGGAGGCAGCCGGCCAAGGGAGAGGCGCGCCAAAGGGGGGAGTCCTACTCCCACCGGGAGTAGGACTCCTCCTTTCCTTGTGGGAGTAGGAGAAGGGAAGGGGGAAGGAGAAAGAAGGAAGGGGGCGCCCCCCCTCCCTAGTCCAATTCGGACTAGCCCATGGGGAGGGGTGCGGCCACCCTTTGGGGTCTTTCTCTCCTTTCCCGTATGGCCCATTAAGGCCCAATACGAATTCCCGTAACTCTCCGGTACTCCAAAAAATACCCGAATCACTCGGAACCTTTCCGAAGTCCGAATATAGTCGTCCAATATATCGATCTTTACGTCTCGACCATTTCGAGACTCCTCGTCATGTCCCCGATCTCATCCGGGACTCCGAACTCCTTCAGTACATCAACATACATAAACTCATAATAAAACTGTCATCATAACTTTAAGCGTGCGGACCCTTCGGATTCGAGAACTATGTAGACATGACCGAGACACCTCTCCGGTCAATAACCAATAGCGGGACCTGGATGCCCATATTGGCTCCCACATATTCTACGAAGATCTTTATCGGTCAGACCGCATAACAACATACGTTGTTCCCTTTGTCATCGGTATGTTACTTGCCCGAGATTCGATCGTCGGTATCTCGATACCTAGTTCAATCTCGTTACCGGCAAGTCTCTTTACTCGTTCCGTAATACATCATCCCGTAACTAACTCATTAGTCACAATGCTTGCAAGGCTTATAGTGATGTGCATTACCGAGTGGGCCCAGAGATACCTCTCCGACAATCGGAGTGACAAATCCTAATCTCGAAATACGCCAACCCAACAAGTACCTTTGGAGACACCTGTAGAGCACCTTTATAATCACCCAGTTACGTTGTGACGTTTGGTAGCACACAAAGTGTTCCTCCGGTA
>NW_025293021.1:0-1033 GCF_018294505.1 Triticum aestivum | reverse complement strand
GCTTGTTCTTGCTCCAATGTTCATCCTTCTCCAAGCTAGGCCCTTCATTTGTAAGCAAAACAAATGTATCCAATTTAGGCGGCATCATATTCTCATGAACATTAGAATCATTACCAAGAAACGAAAGTACCTGATAATTTAATTGGCGTGCGCGAGCTCTAGTAATTGGTCCCGTATATGTAGCAGTAGGGGCTGTGGGTGTAACAATGGTATTGATGTCCTCATCAGTAGAGTCGACATTGGTAGAATAAGATGCAGCTTTGCAGAACTGACCATCCAATGGACGAATACCTTCATCAATACCAACTGGTGCCTTGCCCTTCTCATCAGCTGAGGAATATGTCCGCTTGAGGACTTCAATCAGGGGCAAGTAGTTGAGGTAATTCTGAAAGTCAGCTTTGTAGTTGAGTGAATACCTTGTTTTGAGGAATCTCATGATCCAAGGAGCATAAGGCTTCAGCTCAAACGGACAAAGTGCAACATTCGCCAGAGTCCGCAAGAAGAAATCATGATAATTGACAGGGATGCCATGCATGATGTTGAATAGCATATTCTTCATGATGCCAACAATTTCCTCATCAGATGAGTCGTGGCCTTTGATGGGACTCATAGTCTTCCTCAGAAAGCGATAGATGGTTCTTGGCACATACAACAGTTCCTTCACAAGGAATTTGGTCCTTGGGGCTTGACCAGGCTTCAGAGCTTCATGAGCACTTGCATGTAATGATCAGTGAGTTCAGGCTCTTTGTACGGACAACGAGCACCTTCAGGTGGAGGACTGATTGGCAGGGCATGAAGCAATTCAGAGGCCGGTGCCTTGTAGTGAGTGTTTTCGGTCATCCAGTCCAACACCCAAGAGTTGATATCATCAGGATCACCTGTGATGTTCAGCGTTGCATAGAACTGAAGAATAAGCTCTTCATTCCAATCAACTATGTCAGAGCAAAAGTTGAGCAAGCCTGCATCATGAAGCATACTGAGGACTTGAGAGAAGCAAGGCATTGATTCCATGTCTACGTGAGGAATATGCTCA
>NW_025293020.1:0-1033 GCF_018294505.1 Triticum aestivum | reverse complement strand
TACAATGACCGAGGCCAACAGAGGACGGACGGAGATATACTCAAAGAGCACAACTCATGTTTCACGCGTTGGTTCAAGCATAAGCTTCTGTCGTACCCTTTACATGAGGATTCTTCCGCGGAAGAACAACTCATATTCGCCTTGTCACAGGGCGCCGAGCACAACCTGATGACCTATGAGGCGTACGATATCAACGGCTACACATTCTACACCGAGGCCAAGGACATGAAGAGCGATGGTTATCAGAACTCCGGGGTAACGATGGAATCCTACACCGGTAACGACAAGGACAGATACTACGGAAGGATCGAGGAGATCTGGGAGCTGAGCTACGCTGGAGAGAAGGTCCCGATGTTCCGTGTCAGATGGGCCAAGAACGTCATAAAAGAAGACCGGTATTTCACCACCATGGTTATACCCGAAGCCAAATCCAAGACCGCGGGCGCAAACGTCACCGGAAAAATGAGCCATGGGTACTGGCTTCCCAAGTGGACCAATGCTTCTTCATTACCGACCCGCCAAAGCCCAGTCGTGTTGTCGTGAGGAGAGGCAAAAGGAAGATCATCGGAATGGATGGAGTAGCCAATGAGCAAGACTTCGACAAGTACGGCGACCCGATGATCGAACATGACGACGATGATGAAGTAGCAGCATACACCACAAGAAGAAGCAGGACCACCCTACCTAAAGGACGTCCGTTCCACAGAAGAACTCCATTTGCGAAAAAGAAGGGCAAGAAGATTGTGAATAGATAGCTAGCTAAGATCGATTGTATTTAAATCGTAGCCTTCATTTCTCGATTGTATTTCATGGGTACTTTTTGAACTATCATGAATATTTTTAAATTTCATGGACACTCGATCTCGATCCCCCTCCATCTCGATCGCTATCCCACCTTGCCAGATCCGGCCCCCCTCGCCGCCGAGCACCCCCCAGTCCACCGGCCGCCGCCGCCGACCCCCCGCACCCTCGATTCCCCTACCCAACCGCCGCCGCCGACCCCCCGCACCCCGCGCACCGTCTTATAAAAAAA
>NW_025293019.1:0-1033 GCF_018294505.1 Triticum aestivum | reverse complement strand
CGATCCATTTATGGACTGGTGCAAGCATCTCGGAGTTGGAACATTCGCTTTGATGAGATGATCAAAGCGTTTGGGTTTATGCAGACTTATGGAGAAGCCTGCGTTTACAAGAAAGTGAGTGGGAGCTCTGTAGCATTTCTCATATTATATGTAGATGACATACTCTTGATGGGAAATAATATAGAATTTCTGGACAGCATTAAGGCCTACTTGAATAAGTGTTTTTCAATGAAGGACCTTGGAGAAGCTGCTTATATATTAGGCATCAAAATCTATAGAGATAGATCGAGACGCCTCATAGGTCTTTCACAAAGCACATACCTTGATAAGATTTTGAAGAGGTTCAAAATGGATCAGTCCAAGAAGGGGTTCTTGCCTATGTTACAAGGTGTGAGATTGAGCTCGGCTCAGTCACCGACCATGGCAAAAGATAAAGAAGAGATGAGTGTCATCCCCTATGCTTCAGCCATAGGATCTATCATGTATGCCATGCTGTGTACCAGACCCGATGTAAACCTTGCCGTAAGTTTGGTAGCAAGATACCAAAGTAATCCCGACAAGGAACACTGGACAGCGGTCAAGAATATCCTGAAGTACCTGAAAAGGACGAAGGACATGTTTCTCGTTTATGGAGGAGACGAAGAGCTCGTCGTAAAGGGTTACGTCGATGCTAGCTTCGACTCAGATCTGGATGACTCTAAGTCACAAACCGGATACGTGTATATGTTGAATGGTGGAGCAGTAAGCTGGTGCAGCTGCAAGCAGAGCGTCGTGGCGGGATCTACGTGTGAAGCGGAGTACATGGCAGCCTCGGAGGCAGCGCATGAAGCGATTTGGGTGAAGGAGTTCATCACCGACCTAGGAGTCATACCCAATGCGTCGGGGCCGATCAAACTCTTCTGTGACAACACTGGAGCTATTGCCCTCGCCAAGGAGCCCAGGTTTCACAAGAAGACCAGGCACATCAAGCATCGTTTCAACTCCATCCGTGAAAATGTTCAAGATGGAGACATAGAGATTTGCAAAGTGCACA
>NW_025293018.1:0-1033 GCF_018294505.1 Triticum aestivum | reverse complement strand
ATTGTTTTTATTTTCATAAAAGTTTTGTAGTTCATTCTGTTTGCTATTAATTCATTCTTTGAGCTAAATGACTCTGAAATTGGAAAGCATTTCAAAATGAACTCTGAAAAGGTTGAAAGTTGGCATGGTATCATCATTTCACCCACATAGCATGTTCCAAAAAGTAGAGAGGGTTACGACAAAAACTTGATGCACTTCGTGTACAAAATGGACAATCACTTTCGAAGTATCAAAGTTTCGAACAATAAGACATGAAAGCATTTCAAATGAACTCTGAAAAAGTTGAAAGTTGGGATGGTATCATAATTTCACCCACATAGCATTTGCTTATTGCGGGAGAAAGTCTTCACTTTTTCTTCGCTTGTGTCATTTGCTTATTGCGCCGTAACCATGGATAATCTTCATTGTTTATCAGGATGCTTGGGTCAGCCTTGACATTGAAGGGAGTAATTTCATGAAACTTTTCATAATATTTAGACATGTCTGTCTTGCCGTCCACTCCCAGGATGTCCCTTTTTCCTGAAAGAACTATGTCGCGCTTTGGCTCATCGTATGATGTATTCGCTTCCTTATCTTTTCTTTTTCTCGGTTTGGTAGACATGTCCTTCACATAGATAACCTGTGCCACATCATTGGCTAGGACGAACGGTTCGTCAGTGTACCCAAGATTTTTCAGATCCACTGTTGTCATTCCGTACTGTGGGTCTACCTGTACCCCGCCGCCTAACAGATTGACCCATTTGCACTTAAACAAAGGGACCTTAAAATCAGGTCCGTAGTCAAGTTCCCATATGTCCACTATGTAACCATAATATGTGTCCTTTCCACTCTCGGTTGCTGCATCAAAGCGGACACCGCTGTTTTGGTTGGTGCTCTTTTGATCTTGGGCGATCGTGTAAAATGTATTCCCATTTATCTCGTATCCTTTGTAAGTCAATACAGTCAAAGATGGTCCCCTGGACAACAAGTACAACTCATCACAAACAGTGTTGTCACCTCTGAGACGTGTTTCCAACCAACTGCTGAAAGTCCT
>NW_025293017.1:0-1033 GCF_018294505.1 Triticum aestivum | reverse complement strand
TGCAAAAAAATAGAAAAAAAAATTCAGAGTGTGCTCCTCCCTTGTTTACGTGCCGCGCCATGATTTTGTTGGTGTTCTAGGCTCGCGTCTCTAGCACAGTCTAGCCTAGGACCAGCACAGTACCGTCGTTGAGCGTTTATTCAACTTTGCATCTCTAAATTGATTATTGCTGACCCTTTTTGCTACCATATTATAAGCCTTCCCAGCTCCACTGATAGAGGCGAGGGTCCCGATCTTTCGATGAGATGATAACTATCGATTTGGTGGAGACGACTTTGACGATCCGACTACGAACGTGCACGACGTTGCGCCTTAGCAATCGCTAAACCAATCTCCTGAGGTTACTGACGATGCTGGAAGCACGGTCAGCCTGACCACGAAGGTCTATTCCTGCAAGCAATCGAAGAACAAGCAAGAATATGATAAAAGCAATCTGAATATTGCGAGTATATATGAATTATTGATAAAGGTGGGGATCCGTAAGCGGTCTTAGTCTGGTCGTTGGACACAAACGAAGTACACGAAGTTGCAATGGCTAACTTTTAACTAAACAAATCCCAAGGAAAAGCTACTAGATGGATCTACTTATATAGGAGCAAGGGATGGCGGCCAAGGAGGTGGGAGGACGTCCCAAGGCAGCCTAAAACTAAATCTAAGTCGTACAAGGCCATTGGGCCCAAGTGGAGGTGATGTAACACCTTTGGACTTGTAGTTTGACTCGGATTCTGCTGCAGCATCAGATTGTTTCGTCCACAACTCAACGCTCCGGACGAATTTGAAGGTGATTCCAATTGGGTTGGAAAGTGCACGAAATCTAGTTTCCAACAAAAAAAGAATCACCCAATTCGGAGTCCGTATCAAAAACTTGTGTGCGTTTTGAGTCAGGTATGTCTGTGCAGTCCGAATCTGAATCCAGAACGTGAGAGACTTGGACTCTATCTTCTCTTGGGCCAAAAGTGACGTGAGAGAACTTTTTGGACAGCAAATAAACATCTCTTTCTTCCTTATCTTCATATGTGGATTGTACAAATGT
>NW_025293016.1:0-1033 GCF_018294505.1 Triticum aestivum | reverse complement strand
TAACACGAGATTAGCAACAGTAACCGTGGTGACGTGGCATCATTAATGAAGGTTTACTGTAGCTTAATTATCCAGGCATCACAACCCCCCATGAAACACCTCTGGCTCCGACATATGTGTACTCTTTTGAGCACTCAAATGCAAAGAAATGGATGCATACGACTCCCCATCTCCAGTATCACTCACCTTGGTGCTTTCTACAGCAAGCCCAAGCCTCTTTAGAGCCAAATCCAAAATATATTGTCGGCTTTGGTAACACATCGTGGAGAGAGCTATTTGAGAAGATATATCATAAAAAAAAATATCAGCCATGTCACAAATGTAGAGAAGATTTACATAAAAAAAATCAACGGATCATCAGCAAGTGGGCTAACCTGAGGCAAGACCGGAATGTGGAGCTCGTCGTCTGATACATAGCTGTTGTCTCGCCTTCTCGCTTTGTACTGTTTTTACGAAGCAAATTTCATTATTGTTAAACAACAGAAAATACAAGGGCAGTTTTAGATGGGGTCTCAAAATAACAGTAAAAGCAGAAAACACTTTATATTGTCTTTTATCCATGTACCATCACAAAAGAACAACAATATTCTTACAGGCACATGGTAATAACCACAAAAATACGCACTTAAAATTAGCATGCTGATAGTGTCAATATCATGTGGAAAAGATCATAATCTGACGTATACACTTGTTATTTCTTATTATGGGTGCACATAAGCATTAGTGTTCACTTTTCCAGAATCAGAAATGTGTGGTCCTTACAATCAACTGGAAATCTTCATCATCAATTAGCTAAATCATTGTTCTAAGAATAGTGCTAAAGCCAGGAACATGAGTTTCACGAAAGGTAAAAAAACAATCTTAAGAAACTGTAATAGAAATTCCACTTGCATCAGTACCAATTCAATGGTTCCCAGGCATTAGAGACTAATATTATAAACTGAAAGCTAACATGTCCAGATCTTCTCCATCTTTTTTTGGTGCGCATTAGTATATTTCTTGATATCTACAGAGCCCAACAGCAAGTAAAATC
>NW_025293015.1:0-1033 GCF_018294505.1 Triticum aestivum | reverse complement strand
GATGCTTACTTTCAAACATCAACTGAAGATGACTCTGATTGTGGATCTAAACCCATCTACAAAACACTTGCTAAAATTGCTACTGAACAACAAAGGGCTATGGAACATACTCAAAAACTGTTAGACAAAAGCGATGACCTGTTGGACGCGGAAATGACACGTTCACAGTCCTTAGTTGAAGACATAAAAAATCTTCATGCTAAGTATCAAGAACTTGAAAGTCTTCATGAGACGCTCTCAACCACTTATGAAAAGCTCTCCTATGATTATCTTCAAAGGAAGCAAGAGCTTGAGAAATTGAAAGCAACTCATGAAGATCTTCAAAAAGAGAATGAGTCATTTCGCGCTCAACATATCAGTCCCACTCAGGATGGATTTGAACCACCATGCTTAAAATGCATTGAGCGTGATAACGCTGCCTCTGTTGCTGAATGTTCCACTGCTGCTACTGTTGCTCTGTCTTCAACTACTGATGTGGTAACTAACCCCTCATCTGAGGATACCACTACTATTGCTGATGAAAATGCTAGGTTGAAGACATTGCTTGAAACAGGGATGTATAAAAGTCTGAAAGGGCATCAGACACTCTGCGATGTCCTCAAAAAGCAGATTCTAAACCGAAACCCTAGGAAAGAGGGTGTTGGGTTCGAGAGGAAAATGAATGCTGATGGTTCCTACTGGAAGCCTGAGCAGTATCCCAAAACCACATGGGTTGCTACAAAGGAACCTTCAGTGGATCCATCCACTTTATCTGGCTTTACTTGTGCTAATCCTATTATCATTGATGAATCCTTTGATGCAAACTATAAACTGTTCAAAAATCAGAATGGTGAAGTGTTTGGCAGGTATATTGGTACTAACTGCAGGAATGAACCGCCAATGAAGAAGATCTGAGTTCCCAAAAGCTGTCTTGAGAATCTTCCTGTGAATGTTGTCATGACACCACCAGGGAAGAAGACAAACCCCAGACCAAAGGCGTCACATGGTCCAACGGCTTCATACAGAAACAGGACTCACCAGAGTCACCCTAACG
>NW_025293014.1:0-1033 GCF_018294505.1 Triticum aestivum | reverse complement strand
CTCGCACCACTGCTGAGATGCTCGAGGATAAGGACCGTGAAAATCGGGCCTTGAGGTTAGAGCTCTTCAATACCCGTGCTGACCACTGGGCCACATTGACTCGGTTCGCACCGGCGGTGCAAGCTGGATATTCAGATATGCGCGATCTCTATCCTGTGAGATCTGCTCTGCCAGACGTGATGGGTTGGCGTGATGTAGGAGGCATCACCCCACCTCGCGGTCCCCGCAGGCCACCGTCTGTTGGTCCAAGGCCTCATCCTAGCCCCTATGGTCCACAAGCTCCGCGAGACCGTCTGTTTCCGGATGATCATGTTGAGCTTCCAGGCTATGGAGGTGACTTCTACGAGGACTACTACGAATCGGTCTGAGTTAGTGGTAGTATCACTAGTTCGCACTAGCTGTGTCTTCTATCGTTCCGTGTGACTCGTGGGATATGACCTAGTTTGTACTCTTTTCCGGAGGTGTAGAAAAATAATGTATAGGAGCTTGGGATGCCTCCGATGAGATGTAATCCTCTTTTCACCGTATTAGTACTTTGTTTGGTATTGTACTAAACCCTGTATGGTGTGTATGACGATGGAATAAAAGAAGCAGTTACTGTATCTACCATGTCATACGGATGATCATCTTGCATTCCGAGTTATTCCTTACATTATGTATCCTATGTCGGAATTTTATCATCCTGACTAAATCATTGTCTTGTTTACCTAGGATGGTCAACACGCGCACTAACCCTGCTCCTCAAGAGCAGGCCGAAGGCAGTGAAGTCAGGGATACAAATCTGCCTCATCCTCCTTCACTAGCCGAGGTTATGATGGAAGCTGAGAGAAACAAGCGGGAGACCAACCGTTTGTTGGAGCGTATTGAACAGAACACAGCACACCATCAGAGGACTAACGTGGTGTCACTCAGTGATTTTATCAAATTACATCCACCCACGTTCCACCACTCCGTCGAGCCTCTCGACGCTGATGACTGGCTTCGCAGTATCGCTCACAAGCTGCGTTCCGCGCTGGTAGCGGAGGCTGACAAG
>NW_025293013.1:0-1033 GCF_018294505.1 Triticum aestivum | reverse complement strand
AGATTATGATCTAGGGATTACCTACACCCCAGGCAAAGCCAATGTCATGGCTGATGCTCTAAGCCGTAAATCCTATTGCAACAATCTCATGTTGCAGCAAGGCCAACCACTTCTCCATGAGGAATTCTGTAAGCTTAACCTTCACATAGCTCCTCGCGGATTCCTTTCTACCTTGGTGGCGAAACCTACCCTTGTGGATCTTATCATCGAAGCCCAGAAACATGATACGGGGATTACCCGGATCAAGAGGAACATTAAGAAGGGAGTTGGTGGATGTTTCTCTATGGATGATCGCGGTGTTGTTTTCTTTGAGAATCGCTTGGTGGTTCCCAAGAAGCAACATCTTCGGCAGTTGATTCTTAAGGAGGCGCATGAATCTCCTCTCACGATTCATCCCGGTAGTACTAAGATGTATCAGGATCTACGCCAGAGGTTCTGGTGGACTAGGATGAAGAGAGAAATCGCTGAGTTCATTGCTAAATGTGACATTTGTCATCGCGTTAAGGCAGAGCATCAAAGACCTGCTGGCACCCTTCGGCCTTTAGCTATTCCTGAATGGAAATGGGATAAAGTTGGTATGGACTTCATCACCGGCTTTCCCAGGACCAAGAGAGGGAATAATGCTATCTTCGTAGTCATTGATCGTCTCTCCAAAGTGGCTCACTTCCTTCCTGTTCGAGAGAGTATCACTGCTAGTCAGCTTGCTGACTTATACATTTCTCGAATAGTGTCACTTCATGGTGTTCCACTAGAGATCAATTCAGACCGTGGCAGCCTTTTCACTTCTCATTTCTGGGAGAGTTTCCAAACTGCCATGGGAACCCATCTTTCCTTCAGTACCGCTTTCCACCCTCAGTCGAGTGGTCAGGTGGAACGGGTCAATCAAATTCTCGAAGACATGCTCAGAGCTTGCGTTATCTCTTTCGGTATGGATTGGGAGAAATGTCTTCCTTTCGCCGAGTTTGCCTATAACAATAGCTACCAATCCAGCCTCAAGCAAGCTCCTTTTGAGGTTCTCTATGGACGAAGATGT
>NW_025293012.1:0-1033 GCF_018294505.1 Triticum aestivum | reverse complement strand
GACTCAGCTGGGAGTTAATCTCCCGGATGATGCGGTCATTGACAGAATCCTCCAGTCGCTTCCACCAAGCTACAAGAGCTTTGTGATGAACTTCAATATGCAGGGGATGGAAAAGACCATTCCTGAAGTATTTGCTATGCTGAAATCAGCAGAGGTAGAAGTCAGGAAGGAACATCAAGTGTTGATGGTCAATAAAACCACTAAGTTCAAGAAAGGCAAGGGTAAAAAGAACTTCAAGAAGGACGGCAAGGAGGTTGCCGCACCCGGCAAGCAAGCTGCCGGGAAGAAGCCAAAGAATGGACCCAAGCCCGAGACTGAGTGCTTTTATTGCAAGGGAAGCGGTCACTGGAAGCGGAACTGCCCTAAGTACTTAGCGGATAAGAAGGCCGGCAAAACAAAAGGTATATGTGATATACATGTAATTGATGTGTACCTTACTAGTGCCCGTAGTGGCTCCTGGGTATTTGATACCGGTGCAGTTGCTCACATTTGTAACTCAAAGCAGGTGCTGCGGAATAAGCGGAAACTGGCAAAGGACGAGGTGACGATGCGCGTCGGGAATGGTTCCAAGGTCAATGTGATCGCCGTCGGCACGCTACCTCTGCATCTCTCTTCGGGATTAGTTTTAAACCTTAATAATTGTTATTTAGTGCCAGCTTTGAGCATGAACATTGTATCGGGATCTCGTTTAATTCGAGATGGCTACTCTTTTAAATCTGAGAATAATGGTTGTTCCATTTTTATGAGAGATATGTTTTATGGTCATGCTCCTATGGTGAATGGTTTATTCTTTATGAATCTCGAACGTGATGCTACACATGTTCATAATGTGAGTACCAAAAGAAGTAAGGTTGATAATGATAGTCCCACATACTTGTGGCACTGCCGCCTTGGTCACATAGGTGTCAAACGCATGAAGAAGCTCCATGCTGATGGACTTTTAGAGTCTCTTGATTATGAATCATTTGACACGTGCGAACCATGCCTTATGGGTAAAATGACCAAGACTCCGTTCTCAGGAACAATGGAGCGA
>NW_025293011.1:0-1033 GCF_018294505.1 Triticum aestivum | reverse complement strand
CGCGTCCGCGGTAAAGGACTACTTGGTTGCCTATACAGTTCATAGACAAGTAAATGGAAACTACTAAAAGCCTCAAGATAAGTGTGAGTGCCGAGGATGGCTCTTCCGTAGGAGGACGGAGGTGGATCCTCGGTAGTGTATTGAGGTGGTGAATAGTGGACTCGTGTGCGCAAAACATTTCAAGTTGGAGTATCGTAGGATAGTCTAGCCAGGAGTCAAAGCTAGCTTGCTGCAATAACTCCACCAACCCTTCTTGATACTCTGCATGTATGTAGGATCTGATGTAAGTCTTGCTGAGTACCTTTGTACTCATGTTGCTATGATCTACATTTTTACAGAAGACGCTGCAACCCCTTCTGATGGGTTCTATGTAGACGTTGACATCAACGAGTAGGCTAAAGACCCAGGTGGTGACCCTGAGCTTGTGATGGACCACGTAGTATAGCTAGGCTTTCCAAGCCTCTTTTATTTTACTAGTTGTCTGTACTCAGACAAGTTACTTCCGCTGTTGGCTTGTATGACTGTATGACTTGTATGTTGGGTCTTGAGACCCGTACCTTTGTGTATGATATGTATGGCTCTCTGAGCCTTAAATAAAGTACTTGTGTCATAGAGTCATGTTGTGATGCTTCGTTGTATTTGCACATATCGAGCATATTGTGTGTATGATTGAAATGCTTGGTATGTGTGGGATCTGACTACCTAGTTGTTTATCTTTAGTAGCCTCTCTTACCGGGAAATGTCTCCTAGTGTTACCGCTGAGCCATGGTAGCTTGCTACTGCTCTGGAGCACTTAGGCTGGCCGGCATGTGTCCTTCTTCGTTCCTGTGTCTGTCCCTTCGGGGAAATGTCACGCTTTGAGTACCGGAGTCCTGTTAGCCCGCTACAGCCCGGTTTACCGGAGTCCTGCTAGCCCAGTGCTACAGCCCGGACCCACTTGCTGATGACCGACACGTTCGAAGCTGGGTCATGGATGCCTGTCCCTGTAAGTCTGTGCCACTTTGGGTTTACGACTAGTCATGTCAGCCCGGGC
>NW_025293010.1:0-1033 GCF_018294505.1 Triticum aestivum | reverse complement strand
GTCGACCGGAAGAACTCCATTCTTCTTGGTCTATGGAGCCGAAGCAGTCTTGCCGAGTGATCTTCTCCACAATGCTCCTCGAGTCGAAATCTACAACGAAGCAGAAGCTGAACAAGCGCGGCAGGACGCAGTCGACCTTTTAGAGGAAGAAAGGGAGATGGCTCTGATCCGGTCGACCATCTACCAACAAGATCTGCGCCGTTTCCACGCCCGAAATGTGAGAGGTCGAGCCTTCCAGGAAGGGGATTTGGTTCTCCGAGTGGATCAGCACAAACCACACAAGCTTGCTCCTTCTTGGGAAGGCCCCTTCATCGTCACCAAGGTTCTCCACAACGGGGCGTACCATCTTTACAACGTCGAGCATAATATCGACGAGCCCCGAGCTTGGAACGCGGAGCTACTCCGCCCATTTTACACTTAAGTTTTATCACTCGGATGAGTTGCAATAAAGTACTCCTGTAATTCATGGGTTTAGAAATAATTGTGTCATCACTTTTTATTTTTGCCCACATAAAAACTCCCCCTCAGTGGGTGACTTAGCCGCGAATCCGTTTCACCTAAGTTTGTAAAAATCCTACCGAGTGGTGAGCCAGACTCCCACTCGGAGGCTTAGCTGCGAATCCGTTTCGCCTAAGTTATCAAAATCCTACCGAGTGGTAAGCCAGCCTTCCACTCGGAGGCTTAGCCGCGAATTCGTTTCGCCTAAGTTATCAAAATCCTACCGAGTGGTAAGCCAGCCTTCCACTCGGGGGCTTAGCTGCAGTCCAAGCACTCGCCTAAGTTATAAAAATCCTACCGAGTGAAGAGCAATCCTCTCACTCGGGGGCTTAGCTGCAGTCCAAGCACTCGCCTAAGTTTATCAAAATCCTACCGAGTGGTAAGCCAGCCTTCCACTCGGAGGCTTAGCTGCAGTCCAAGCACTCGCCTAAGTTATAAAAATCCTACCGAGTGAAGAGCAATCCTCTCACTCGGGGGCTTAGCTGCAGTCCAAGCACTCGCCTAAGTTTATCAAAATCCTACCGAGTGGTAAGCC
>NW_025293009.1:0-1033 GCF_018294505.1 Triticum aestivum | reverse complement strand
GCCGGCGCCTCCTCCCCCCTTGGCTCCTTTATATACGGAGGCAGGGGCACCTCTAAACAGACAAGTTGACACAAGTTGATCCACGTGATCGATTCCTTAGCCGTGTGCGGTGCCCCCTGCCACCATATTCCTCGATAATACTGTAGCGGAGTTTAGGCGAAGCCCTGCTGCTGTAGTTCATCAAGATCGTCACCACGCCGTCGTGCTGACGAAACTCTTCCCCGACACTTTGCTGGATCGGAGTCCGGGGATCGTCATCGAGCTGAACGTGTGCTCGAACTCGGAGGTGCCGTAGTTTCGGTGCTTGATCGGTTGGATCGTGAAGACGTACGACTACTTCCTCTACGTCGTGTCATCGCTTCCGCAGTCGGTCTACGTTGGGTACGTAGACAACACTCTCCTCTCGTTGCTATGCATCACATGATCCTGTGTGCGCGTAGGAAAATTTTTGAAATTACTACATAACCCAACAGTGGCATCCGAGCTAGGTTATTGATGTTGATGTTATATGCACGAGTAGAACACAAGTGAATTGTGGACGATACAAGTCATACTGCCTACCAGCATGTCATATTTTGGTTCGGCGGTATTGTTGGACGAGACGACCCAGACCAACCTTACGCGTACGCTTACGCGAGACCGGTTCCCTCGACGTGCTTTGCACAGAGATGGCTTGCGGGCGACTGTCTCTCCAACTTTAGTTGAACCAAGTATGGCTACGCCCGGTCCTTGCGAAGGTTAAAACGGAGTCTATTTGACAAACTATCGTTGTGGTTTTGATGCGTAGGTGAGATTGGTTCTTACTTAAGCCCGTAGCAGCCACGTAAAAAATTGCAACAACAAAGTAGAGGACGTCTAACTTGTTTTTGCAGGGCATGTTGTGATGTGATATGGTCAAGGCATGATGCTGAATTTTATTGTATGAGATGATCATGTTTTGTAACCAAGTTATCGGCAACTGGCAGGAGCCGTATGGTTGTCGCTTTATTGTATGCAATGCAATCGCGATGTAATGCTTAACTTTATTACTAAA
>NW_025293008.1:0-1033 GCF_018294505.1 Triticum aestivum | reverse complement strand
ATATATGGAGGAAGAGGGGGGGAATTTCGTGGCCCTTGGTGGAGGGGTCCGAAATCAACCCTATCTCTTGTTTCCCCACACATACGGACTCTAAAAATAGCCTATACTTATGTATTTCGAAATTACATGGGCCTGGCCCAATAATAAGGTGACGCAGCACCTAAAATAGCCTCGGGACGAAATTTATGAAGTGGCGTCTTGTATATTTCGTCCAAGGCTTCATGCACCCATTATGGTGGCTTCAAAGTCCTGAAATCATCACTTGTAACTCCGTTCTTGTTTCCCTTGCGCATGCCATCATCTCCATGCTTGTTCTTGCTCCAATGTTCATCCTTCTCCAAGCTAGGCCCTTCATTTGTAAGCAAAACAAATGTATCCAATTTAGGCAGCATCATATTCTCATGAACAATAGAATCATTACCAAGAAACGAAAGTACCTGGTAATTTAGTTGGCGTGCACGAGCTCTAGTAATTGGTTCAGTATGTATAGCAGCAGGGGCTGTGGGTGTAACAATTGTATTGATGTCCTCATCATCTTTAGAAGAAAGTGAAGATGATTTTATGGATAGATTTTGGGGAGGATTAAACCGTGATATTCAAGAGATACTAATTCATGAAGAGTGTTATCCTATGGACCATTTGTTTCATCTTGCTTGCAAAGCTGAACAGGAAATAAAACGACGTGTTGGCCACGAGGAGAACAAGCGCACGGTGCACATTCCAAGAGTTGATATGATTGTTCCTTCAACTACTAGGCATACTATGACAACCACATCCGTTGTTGTCAGGACTACATCACCTCCACCATGTGACACATCGCCCCCGAGAGTGGCTACATCATCTGAGTTGATCATAAGAGGTAATGACAAAGGTACTGATCTTCCATCTCTACATGAGAATGATGAATGCCTTGTCAATTTGAATGCACCATCTGATGAGCTACCCACTACTTTGATCACACCACCTATTTTAGAGGACTACGTTGATAATTTGACTTTGCCATGTGATCAAACAACTAAAATACCAACAATTT
>NW_025293006.1:0-1033 GCF_018294505.1 Triticum aestivum | reverse complement strand
TCATGCATCTGTCGAAAAGAAATCCTAAGGCTACTTGAATTCCCACTTATAAACTCCCGAAACTTTCTGGTTATGCAATCTGGTGTAGGGGATACAGGGGACACAAATATATATCACCCAAACTAGCAATCCCTAGATCCAGCTGTATCCATCCGTCAACACATAACCAAGAACCCTTCGGAAATCGTTTACCTCAACCTTCGAAAAACATCCGTTATGCAAGTTATGGCAATACTCCCGAACTCCCGCCCCAGTACTGGGTGGCGTCGAGGTGATCTCACCAACAACTGCATAAAAGAGATTTCGATGTCGGCGAAACTCAGGTATTTCAGAACTGCAACGATAAAATTGTGACGACAACACCTCGGAGCTCAACTCCCCGGGACACTGCCACAACCCCTAAATGACAGGAGGCACCAAGAACAATGTTCTCGTCACAAATCGATCACAAATTTTTTTTAGTGAAATTTGAGGAGAGAGTAGTCAAAACTTCTACGTCAGGAGACCTCACCAGAGCGACGAAGGGACTGAGGAGTAAAAGAATCCTACTCTCCGATATATATTATCCTAAGACTCAACATTTTTTAATCTAGACTCAACAACGCCAGCGATTCGATCAAGCAGGGGGCTCCTAAGTCGGGGATGGCTCTGATTACCAACTTGTAACGCCCACGATGCGGCTATATCTCCCACGTGTCGAGGCACGACTTAGAGGCATAACCGCATAGTGGTTTTGTCGCAAGAAGGGTCATCTTCACACAATCCCATGTAATGAACAAGAATGGGATAAAGAGTTGGCTTACAATCGCCACTTCACACAATACATAAATATCATTCATACATCATCCAAAATACAATCATATAGACCGAGTACGGTCAAAATCCAGATGAAAATAAGACAACCCCAAATGCTAGATCCCCGATCGTCCCAACTGGGCTCCACTACTGATCATCAGGAAAAGACACATAATAACGACCACGTTCCTCGTCGAACTCCCACTTGAGATCGACGCCATCGTCTGCACTGGCATCG
>NW_025293005.1:0-1033 GCF_018294505.1 Triticum aestivum | reverse complement strand
CTCTCTGTTGAGCCTAGGTGGGGCTGCGACGTGTTGATCTTACGAGGCCGGGCATGACCCAGAAAAGTGTGTCCGGCCAAATGGGATCGAGCGTGTTGGGTTATGTGGTGCACCCCTGCAGGGAAGTTTATCTATTCGAATAGCCGTGTCCCTCGGTAAAAGGACGACCCGGAGTTGTACCTTGACCTTATGACAACTAGAACTGGATACTGAATAAAATACACCCTTCCAAGTGCCAGATACAACCCGGTGATCGCTCTCTAACAGGGCGACGAGGAGGGGATCGCCGGGTAGGATTATGCTATGCGATGCTACTTGGAGGACTTCAATCTACTCTCTTCTACCTGCTGCAAGATGGAGATGACCAGAAGCGTAGTCTTCGACAGGACTAACTATCCCCCTTCTTATTCTGGCATTCTGCAGTTCAGTCCACTGATATGCCCCTTTACACATATACCCTTGCATATGTAGTATAGCTCCTTGCTTGCGAGTACTTTGGATGAGTACTCACGGTTGCTTCTCTCCCTCTTCCCCCCTTTTTCCTTTCTATCTGGTTGTCGCAACCAGATGCTGGAGTCCAGGAGCCAGACGCCACCGTCGACGACGACACCTACGACACTGGAGGTGCCTACTACTACGTGCAGGCCGCTGACGACGACCAGGAGTAGTTAGGAGGTCCCAGGCAGGAGGCCTTGCCTTTTCGATCGTTGCTACTTTTGTGCTAGCCTTCTTAAGGCAAACTTGTTTAACTTATGTCTGTACTCAGATATTGTTGCTTCCGCTGACTCGTCTATGATCGAGCACTTGTATTCGAGCCCTCGAGGCCCCTGGCTTGTATTATAATGCTTGTATGACTTATTTATGTTGTAGAGTTGTGTTGTGATATCTTCCCGTGAGTCCCTGATCGTGATCGTACACATTTGCGTGCATGATTAGTGTACGGTCAAATCGGGGGCGTCACAAGTTGGTATCAGAGCCAACTGCCTGTAGGAATCCCCCTTTCCAACTCCTTGGCCGAAGTCGAGTCTAGTCA
>NW_025293004.1:0-1033 GCF_018294505.1 Triticum aestivum | reverse complement strand
GACGCACGCATCTAGAACTTGAATAAAATCTTCCGCTTCTGCCGAAATTAACTCACCGTCTGATGAAGTCGATGCGGGAGACAGATCCGTGTTCCTCCCCGCCTTGTCACTCACCAACCCCACGAGCCTGACCTGCATATCCCAAACCCAAGCAACTGTAGTGAGTGCTTCCTCACTGGAAACTAGTCGTTGTAAGTACGCGTGTGAGTAGCTAGCAATTGGTCAGATTTCATGGCCAACTGCAAGGGATGATTTGTGACAAGAAAGTTAAGCTTTCAGTTTAACAACAAATCAATCAGCTTTCAGTAGTACACTAGTGAAATATTATGGGGCAGTGGCTTAGCACCTATGCGAATGCCGGGGAGGACGACAAGACGAATCGTGGCAGGACCGGAGGCGTCAACATGGAAGAAGAATGGATCCCCATCATCACGAAAAATCATCCCTGCGCGCGTGAGGAAACGAACCGCATTAGGGAAGGGAAGAGAACCAAATCGAAACCAAACCGAAAAAAGAAACAGAGATGGTGGTGACCTGGCCCATTACTGAATTGCTTGCATTACTGAACTAACAGCCAACAACATTTCAAGTGACGACTGAACGTGGAGCATTTGACAAAAGTCAAGACCGACATCCAGCAATGGCACGCATAGCACAAAGGTCCAAAACTGAATCCCCTAGGACGCACGCATCTAGAACTTGAATAAAATCTTCCGCTTCTGCCGAAATTAACTCACCGTCTGATGAAGTCGATGCGGGAGACAGATCCGTGTTCCTCCCCGCCTTGTCACTCACCAACCCCACGAGCCTGACCTGCATATCCCAAACCCAAGCAACTGTAGTGAGTGCTTCCTCACTGGAAACTAGTCGTTGTAAGTACGCGTGTGAGTAGCTAGCAATTGGTCAGATTTCATGGCCAACTGCAAGGGATGATTTGTGACAAGAAAGTTAAGCTTTCAGTTTAACAACAAATCAATCAGCTTTCAGTAGTACACTAGTGAAATATTATGGGGCAGTGGCTTAGCACCTATGC
>NW_025293003.1:0-1033 GCF_018294505.1 Triticum aestivum | reverse complement strand
CTCGCCAATGTCGACTCCTGATCCAGCAGTTTCAGGGAAAACAGTCTAAGGACAAGGAGAAGGAGTCGGACAAGGCCGAAGACAAAGAGGACAGTGAGGGAGGATATCCGCATATCAACTCCACTCTGATGATCTTTGCAGATGTGGAAAGCAGAAGTCGACTGAAAGTGATTAACCGAGAGGTGAACATGGTTGCCCCAGCAAAGGCAAATTATCTGAAGTGGTCTCAAACACCCATCACATTCGACCAATCTGATCACCCGACTCATATTGCCACCCCCGGGAGGCAAGCTTTGGTGGTCGATCCAGTTGTCGAAGGCACTCGACTGACAAAGGTGCTGATGGATGGTGGAAGTGGGCTGAACTTATTGTATGCAGACACATTGAAAGGTATGGACATTCCGATGTCCCGACTGAGCACTAGTAACATGAGCTTCCATGGAGTTATACCAGGGAAGAAGGCCGAGTCACTCGGCCAGATAGCTTTGGACGTAGTGTTTGGTGATTCGAAGCATTTTTGCAAAGAAAAGTTGACGTTTGAGGTCATGGATTTTCAAAGTGCATATCATGCCATTTTGGGGAGACCAGCTTATGCACGGTTCATGGCTCGACCATGTTACGTGTACCTCAAATTGAAGATGCCCGGTCCCAAAGGTGTGATCACTGTCACCGGTGATAGGAAAAAGGCAGAGGAGTGCTTTCAGAAGGGCTCCAAGATTGCCGATTCCCAAGTGACAGCGGTCGAGTTCGAAGAATACAAGCAAAACGCAGATCCGAGTGACTTGCTGCGATCCAAGAAGCCCGCCACAGAGTCTGCATTCCAGTCGTCCGGTGAGACGAAGCCTGTTCACATTCACCCGACCGACCCCGAAGCAGCTCCGACCCGCATCTCCACAACACTCGACCCAAAATAGGAAGAAGCGCTCATCCAGTTCCTCCGTGAGAACTGGGACATTTTTGCATGGAAGCCCGCTGACATGCCAGGTGTTCCCAGGGGACTGGCTGAGCATCGCCTAAGAGTCGACTCGTCTGC
>NW_025293002.1:0-1033 GCF_018294505.1 Triticum aestivum | reverse complement strand
AAATTGCTAGAGGTACGAAATATGTTCATATTTATTTTTTGCATGTGTTTTACTCATAATTGATGTCCATGTGATTTATTCTATTCTTCTGTGTAGGATCTCGAGGCTGAACTGTGATGTCTACATACAGCATGAACTGACGATGAGCCAGAGAAAGTCGTGTGCCATTCAGCTTTGTGTGACGTGGTCTTTACATTCTATTTCATCGTGACAGTAATTTAGTGAAGTGCGGTTGTACTGCCATGTTACTGTATTAGTTCGACATCTTTCGTTTTCATTTTCTGTGTGTATCATTTGATGTCCAACTTTAAGAATGATGATGTATTTCGAACAGGAATAAGGGCTAGCATGGAGCACTTGTTATTTTCGAGTAGAATAATTTTTGTGATGTATTTCTGCACGCATATTCATAATCATCATGCATATTCTTCATTTATAGATCATTAATGACTGACGTATTTTTTAAATAAGCGGGGCCCAGTAGGGTGTGCTTGGAAATATTTGAGATACCTCCATGCACGTTCATCTTCGCTGCATGCAAATCGGGCGGCAGCCGTTGTGCCAGCAGCTGTCAAGGCCTTGATGAATCACTATTCACATGCAGGTCCCCGACTCTTGCATGCAGGTGCCTAGTTTTTGCATGAAGGTCCCTGGGTCGCATCATTGGTTGAGGAAGTATCTCTAGAGTTTTCGAACTGACATTGCCCACCACCTCCTCCAAATCACCCAAATCACCCAAATTTTCTTGTACATGGTGACACACATGTGCCAAACATGTCTATGAAAGAAATTTTTGGAAAAAATTATTTTACAATGCCCCCTTGAGGCATAGACCAATGTTTTCAGCAGTCAGTCTAGAGGGCATTATAAATTCAAAAAAATTCAAAAAAATACAAAACCTTGGAAACCTAGCATTGTTTGTGCAAGAGATCATGTGTGCGAAAATTGAGGTGATTTGGAGGTGGTCGAAAAAATGCCCTCATTCCGGAGGGACCATTTGGTCTTTTAACTTAAGCCAGTTTTTTAAAAAAGG
>NW_025293001.1:0-1033 GCF_018294505.1 Triticum aestivum | reverse complement strand
ACCATTAAAATCGCTTCGGGACCCCAAAATGGTGATTAATAGTCCACGAAACGGGCCAGAATCAGCGAAAATTGTGAGTGTTAATGACCTACACGTAAGCACACATTAGGGTTCAGTAACCATAAAATCGCTCCGAAACCCCAAATCAATGAGTAATAGCCCATGAAACGGGCCAGAATCGGCCAAAATGGCGATTGTTGATGAACGACACGTAAGCACACCTTGGGCTTCGGCAACCATAAAGATCGCTCTGGACCCCAAATTGGTGAGTAGTAGTCCACGAAACGGGCCAGAATCGGCCAAAACAGCGAGTGTTAATGACCTGCACGTAAGCGCACCTCGGGGTTCAGTAACCATGGAATTTTCTCCTTACCCCAAAACGGTGAGTACTAGTCTATGAAACGGGTCAGAATCATCAAAGAGGTGAGTGCTGATGAACGATACATCAGCGCACCTTGGGGTTCAGCAACCATAAAAGTCGCTCTGGGATCCCAAAACGGTGACTAATAGTCCACGAAATGGGCCAGAATCGGCCAAAACAGCGAGTGTTAATGACCTGCACGTAAGCGCACCTCGGGGTTCAGTAACCATGGAATTTGCTCCTTACCCCAAAACGGTGAGTAATAGTCTACGAAACGGGTCAGAATCGGCCAAACCTGCGAGTGTTGATGACCGATAGGTAAATGCACCCCGAGTTTCATCAATCGTGGAAATCGCTCCAAGACCTCAAAATGGTGAGTAATCGTCCATGAAATGCGCCAAAATCGCCAAAACTGCAAGTGTTGATGACCTACACGTAAACGCACCTCGGGGATCATTAATCGTGGAAATCGCTCCAGGACCTCAAAAAGGTGAGCAATAGCCCATGAGATGGGACGAATCAGCCAAAACGGCGAGTGTCGATGACCTGCACGTAAGCACGTAATAGGGCCTTGTAGTTCAACAAGCAAGGAAATCGCACAGGGACACCAAAAATGGTGAGTAATAGCCCATGAAACGGGCCAGAATTGGTCAAAACGGAGAGTGTTGATGA
>NW_025293000.1:0-1033 GCF_018294505.1 Triticum aestivum | reverse complement strand
GGAGCCCAATGTGTGGTAGTAACTGATCATGGATCACAAACACAGAACTCAGTTCCTGAGGACGGCTGCAATGAGACAACCCACCATGTACTCCTACATGGCCTCTCACCGCTACCTTTACCAAATCGTGTTCACACACTTAGCTCACACACAGTAGGACATGTTCACACGCCTCTGATTCATCCCCGATGAATCAGACCTGACTCAACTCTAAGCAGTAGCAGGCATGACAAACAAGCATGAATGAGTAGGCACAACAGGGCTCAAACAACTCCTACTCATGCTAGTGGGTTTCATCTATTTACTGTGGCAATGACAGGTCATGCAAAGGATAAAGGGTTCAGCTACCGCAGCAAGTATCAAATATGTCGTTGTTGTCCTAATGCAGTAAAAGAGAGCAGGAGCGAGAGAGTGGGATTTTTATCGGAATGAACAAGGGGGTTTTGCTTGCCTGGCACTTCTGAAGATAACATTGAGTCTTCATCAGTGTCAACGATCACATCATCGGTAGCGCGTCTATCGAGAGGGAACAGATACCGGCAACACAGAAAGGAACACAATCAATGCAATGCACAATATGATGCATGATCATGACATAGCAAAATGAATGTGTTTTGGGCTAATGCATCTAGCAACAAGTTAAATGGAGTTGGTTTGAACCCTAGGTTCAAATTCAAACTCCACATGTGATTATTTAAATGCTATTAAAGTGATTTGTGCTAAACAGCAGCTATAAGTTGTTCTAACATGCATGAAAGTGGTACATATGGATTCCTTGAATTTTTCTGATAATTTTTCATATATAAATTATTTAATTTGGAGTTACGGTTGAATTTCTATGATTTATTGAAGTTTTAGCTATTTTCTGGAATTTCCTGATTATTTTTTAAATCCAGAAAATACTTATTGCGTCAGCATGACGTCAGCACGACGTCAGTGGTCAACGCGGCTGTCCAGGTCAAATCTGACGTGTGGGACCCACACGTCAGTGACAGGGGGGTTAACAGGGGTTAATTAGTTTAATTAAAAGGTT
>NW_025292999.1:0-1033 GCF_018294505.1 Triticum aestivum | reverse complement strand
GACAACAAATATGCTATCCCTCCCCTTCTTTGTTCGAGGTAAACCTAAAACAAAGTCCATAGATATATCCTCCCAAGGAACACTAGGTACAGGCAAAGGCATATATAAACCATGAGGATTGAGTCGTGACTTAGCTTTTTGACATGTAGTGCAGCGAGCAATAAAACGCTCAACATCCCGTCTCATCTTTGGCCAAAAGAAATGTGTAGCAAGTACGTCCTCCGTCTTCTTCACGCCAAAGTGTCCCATTAATCCTCCTCCATGCGCCTCCTGCAACAACAAAAGACGAACGGAGCTAGCTGGAATGCATAGCTTGTTAGCACGAAACACAAATCCATCGTTAACAACAAACTTGTTCCACATTCTTCCTTCTTTACAATTCTACATTACATCTTTAAAATCAGCATCATGCACATATTGATCTTTGATGGTTTCCAAACCAAATATTTTGAAGTCAAGTTGTGAAAGCATAGTATAGCGGCGAGACAATGCATCAGCAATAACATTTTCTTTTCCCTTCTTGTGTTTAATGACATAAGGAAAAGTCTCAATGAATTCAACCCATTTAGCATGTCTACGGTTCAGTTTAGCTTGACTTTTGATATGTTTCAAAGATTCATGATCAGAATGTATAACAAATTCTTTGGGCCATAAATAATGTTGCCATGTTTCTAAAGTCCGAACAAGAGCATATAATTCTTTATCATAAGTAGAATAATTCAGACTAGGCCCACTCAATTTTTCAGAAAAGTATGCAACAGGTTTGCCATCTTGTAATAACACACCGCCTAATCCAATTCCACTAGCATCACATTCAAGCTCAAAAGTCTTATTAAAATCAGGAAGTTGGAGTAAAGGAGCATGTGTCAACTTATCTTTCAATACCGTGAAGGCTTCTTCCTGTGCGGTACCCCAAAGAAAAGGCACATCTTTCTTTGTAAGCTCATTGAGAGGTGCAGCAATGGTGCTGAAATCTCTCACAAAACGCCTATAGAATCCAGCGAGGCCAAGAAAACTCCTCACTTGTGTGACC
>NW_025292998.1:0-1033 GCF_018294505.1 Triticum aestivum | reverse complement strand
TCATCAACACTCTCCGTTTTGACCAATTCTGGCCCGTTTCATGGGCTATTACTCACCATTTTTGGTGTCCCTGTGCGATTTCCTTGCTTGTTGAACTACAAGGCCCTATTACGTGCTTACGTGCAGGTCATCGACACTCGCCGTTTTGGCTGATTCGTCCCATCTCATGGGCTATTGCTCACCTTTTTGAGGTCCTGGAGCGATTTCCACGATTAATGATCCCCGAGGTGCGTTTACGTGTAGGTCATCAACACTTGCAGTTTTGGCGATTTTGGCGCATTTCATGGACGATTACTCACCATTTTGAGGTCTTGGAGCGATTTCCACGATTGATGAAACTCGGGGTGCATTTACCTATCGGTCATCAACACTCGCAGGTTTGGCCGATTCTGACCCGTTTCGTAGACTATTACTCACCGTTTTGGGGTAAGGAGCAAATGCCATGGTTACTGAACCCCGAGCTGCGCTTACGTGCAGGTCATTAACACTCGCTGTTTTGGCCGATTCTGGCCCATTTCGTGGACTATTAGTCACCGTTTTGGGATCCCAGAGCGACTTTTATGGTTGCTGAACCCCAAGGTGCGCTGATGTATCGTTCATCAGCACTCACCTCTTTGATGATTCTGACCCGTTTCATAGACTAGTACTCACCGTTTTGGGGTAAGGAGCAAATTCCATGGTTACTGAACCCCGAGGTGCGCTTACGTGCAGGTCATTAACACTCGCTGTTTTGGCCGATTCTGGCCCGTTTCGTGGACTACTACTCACCAATTTGGGGTCCAGAGCGATCTTTATGGTTGCCGAAGCCCAAGGTGTGCTTACGTGTCGTTCATCAACAATCGCCATTTTGGCCGATTCTGGCCCGTTTCATGGGCTATTACTCATTGATTTGGGGTTTCGGAGCGATTTTATGGTTACTGAACCCTAATGTGTGCTTACGTGTAGGTCATTAACACTCACAATTTTCGCTGATTCTGGCCCGTTTCGTGGACTATTAATCACCATTTTGGGGTCCCGAAGCGATTTTAATGGT
>NW_025292997.1:0-1033 GCF_018294505.1 Triticum aestivum | reverse complement strand
GACATCCTATGTCCATGGTTAGGAAACCGTAACCATCTATTGATCAACGAGCTAGTCAACTAGAGGCTTACTAGGGACATGGTGCTGTCTATGTATCCACACATGTATCTGAGTTTCCTATTAATACAATTATAGCATGGATAATAAACGATTATCATGAACAAGAAAATATAATAATAACTAATTTATTATTGCCTCTAGGGCATATTTCCAACACTACTGGCCCGCGGTCCTTGCGTAGTTACTGAGGTCACGTCCATGGCGTACGCTACCCCTCCTTTGCTTCACAGCCTTGTCTGCGCGAGTGCAGCAGAGGTGCAGTCCGTCCACGAGAGCCGGGGATTGCGCCGATGACCCAGCAAAAGACAAAGCCATTGTATTGGGCTGGTGTTCCCAACGTCTTTCCCCGTACCAAGTTGGGCTTCATTTCCTGTGCTCTAGTCGCTTCTACTGTTTGTTGTGCTGCTGCTCCAGCAGGGGGAGGGTGAGAGAGACCCAGCAAAGTTAAGACGCCGGGTTCCCACGGTACCAAGAACCTGTAGATATAAGACTATCTCCAGCCACGTCCCAAACAGGCCCCCCAAAACCGTTTTTAGCACCGGTGCCGAAAAATCGGCCCAGTCGCGCCCCCACGAGCCTGTTTTTTGCCGGATTGGGCCAAAATTGGCGCCGACGCACTCAACCCGAACCCGGCGCGCTGGGGGGGCACCCGGGGGCGCCGGCTCGAACGTTTTGGCGCGAAAGAGTGGCGGGACCGGCGCGTCAGCGAGACGAAGGCTGGTCGTCCTCATCGTCTCGGTTTTCCCGTGGGGAATTAATGCCAAGGCTGCCGCTGGTCAGCCTGGCATTGATTCATGGGCGGCGAAGTGCGGCGACACCGCCCCGCCTTCCGCCACGTGTTCGCACGCGGCCGCCCCCGAGCCGCTATAAAAGCCGCCCTTGGCCGCACCGGTGAGGCACCAATCCTCCCCCTCCTCGCCGCCGCACTTCCTCCCCTCTCTCCGCCGTTCGAGCCCCTCTCTCTCTCCCCCCC
>NW_025292996.1:0-1033 GCF_018294505.1 Triticum aestivum | reverse complement strand
TGTTTGGGGTCCTAGAGTGATTTCCATGATTGACGAAGCCCAGGGTGCGATTACGTGTAGGTCATCAACACTCGCAATTTTAGCCGATTCTGGCCCGTTTTGTGGACTATTAATCACTGTTTTGGGATCCGGAGTGATCTCCACGATTGAAAAACCCCAGCGTGCGTTTATGTGTCGGTCATCAACACACAATTTTGGCTGATTCTGGCCCGTTTCATGGATTATTACTCATTGTTTCGGGTCCCAAAGTGATTTCCACGACATACGAACCCTGGGGCGCTTTTACGTGTCGGTCATCAACACTCACATTTTTGGCTGATTCTGGTCCGTTTCGTGCACTATTACTCACCGTTTTGGGGCCCCAGAGTGATTTCCATGATTGACGATTCTCGGGGTGCGTTTACGTGTCCGTCGTCAACACTCACAGTTTTGTCCAATTTTGACCCATTTTGTTGACTATTACTCATTTTGGCTCCCAAAGCGGTTTCCATAGTTACTGAACCCCAAGGTGCGCTTATGTGTCGGTCATCAACACTCATAATATTGGCCAATTCTGGCTCATTTCCTGGACTATTGATCACTGTTTTGGTTTCCCAAAGCGAGTTCCTCGATTGATGATCCCCGGGGTGTGTTTACGTGTGCGTCGTCAACACTCTCAGTTTTGTCCAATTCTGGCCGTTTTCATGGACTATTACTCACCCTTTTGGGTCCCCGAAGTGATTTCCATAGTTGTTGAACCCCAGGGTGCGATTACCTTTTGGTCAACAACACTCGAAAGTTTGGCTGATTTTGGCCCGTTTCGTGGACTGTAACTGACTGTTTGGGGTCCCAGAGTGATTTCCATGATTGACGAAGCCCAGGGTGCGATTACGTGTAGGTCTTCAACACTCGCAATTTTAGCCGATTCTGGCCCGTTTTTTGGACTATTGATCACTGTTTTGGGATCCGGAGTGATCTCCACGATTGAAAAACCCAGGGTGCGTTATGTGTCGGTCATCAACACACAATTTTGGCTGATTCTGGCCCGTTTCGT
>NW_025292995.1:0-1033 GCF_018294505.1 Triticum aestivum | reverse complement strand
CGAAAAATCACTATAATGGCGAGTGTCTCAAAACTCTTCTTAGCTCAAACTGACAGGATGGGCACGAAATTTTTTTGACTATTTTTTTTTTACTGCCCGGACCCAAAAACTGGAAACGGGTCAAAAAAAACTTCCTATAATGGCACCTGTCTCAAAACACTCAGAAACACCTAAAAATAGGATAGCCAGAAATTTTTTCGAAAAATGCGTTTTCGAAAAATTTTGGGCCTAAACGGAGCGTGGCTACCCGACTTTTTTTTTTCCGAGACCTACTCCGGCAAGGAAACACGAATCGGAATCTAGATGGATCTCGAAAACAAACCTAATATGACAAGAACTCGGATTGGTGGTGGATATATGGTGGTAGATGGCAGCGGTGGTGGTATATGACAGCTGTGGTGGTATATGGATACGGATTCGAAGCGGTGGCGGATAAACGGTGGTGGTAGATGGCAGGGGCGATGATGATGGTGCGGCGGCGGCGTGACAACTTATGACCAGAACTCGAAACTCTAAAAGACTAGACTCTAAAACCAGCAACTAGACCGACGATGCAACCGCAAATTCAACAAAGCAAAACCCTAAAAAGATTATGCAAAGGCTCGGATTGGTTCGGATATGATAAACTAACCCTAATTTTTTTTGTGTGGCTTTTTCGTGGACTGTAGGTATGAAGAACAGACTCGATCTAAACGACGAAAAACTGTAAAATCTCACCGAGCAACCTGGAAATCTGATACCACTTGATAGAGGCAGAGGTGTCCCGTCTTTCGATGAGATGATGGATTTCGCTTTGGTGGAAGTCGACTTTGACGATCCGACTACGAACGTGCGAGGACGTCGCGCCTTAGCAATCGCTAAACCAACTCCGAGAGGTTATTGACCACGCCGGAGCACGATCAACCTGACCACGAGGGTCTGTTTCCTGCGAGCAAACGAAGAACAAGCAAGAAACTGAGATTGCAATCTGGATATTACGAATATAAGATGAAAGCTTTATTGATCAAGGTGGGGTTCTGTGACGCCTTTGTCT
>NW_025292994.1:0-1033 GCF_018294505.1 Triticum aestivum | reverse complement strand
CCCTGTTGTGCCTACTCATTCATGTTTGTTTGTCATGCCTGCTACTGCTTAGAGTTGAGTCAGGTCTGATTCATCGGGGATGAATCAGAGGCGTGTGAACATGTCCTACTGTGTGTGAGCTAAGTGTGTGAACACGATTTGGTAAAGGTAGCGGTGAGAGGCCATGTAGGAGTACATGGTGGGTTGTCTCATTGCAGCCGTCCTCAGGAACTGAGTTCTGTGTTCGTGATCCATGATTCAGCTACTACCATACATTGGGCCCTGAAATATGACCCCGCTCGACTTCTTATTCACCCTAGTCCTCTGTCCAGGAGTTGCAAGTAGTTTCTGGTGTTTGTAGCCTACTGGAGGCCGTGGACAGCGCTGACCGTAGGGGTGGGCTGTGATGCGGTAGGTACGTGGCCGGGTGTACCGAATACCCGTTAGGTATCTCGGGAACCATGTTCACATCGTTCGGGGCCGTATGGGAAACCTCGGCCGGACTCCCTGCGGATGGAACCTGAATAGGCGATAAACCTGGACTAGATACTTAAGTGTTTAGGTAGGTCGTGGTCTACACCCACGTCGGCTTTCGCTTGAAGTCTGCCGAGCACATGTCGTGTGCAGACGCTAAGTGGTGGAAACATGTATGAAGAAGTACACCCCTGCAGGGTTAACATCATCTATTCGAATAGCCGTGTCCGCGGAAAAGGACTTCTGGGTTGCTTATATCAGTTCATAGACAAGTGAAAGTGGATACTCTAAAATACGCAAGATAAGCGTGAGTGCTATGGATGGCGTTCTCGTAGGGAGACGGGAGCGGATCCATAGTGGTGTATTGGTTGGTGAATATGTGGACTCGTGTGCGCCACCTCAAAAGAGTTACATTGCAGTCGTAGTTTAGGATAGCCACCGAGTCAAAGCTGGCTTGCTGCAGTTAAACCCCACCACCCCTTTGTTGATAATGATGCATATGTAGATAGTTCTGATGTAAGTCTTGCTGGGTACATTTGTACTCACGTTTGCCTATTTTATGTTTTTGCAGAGAGACTTC
>NW_025292993.1:0-1033 GCF_018294505.1 Triticum aestivum | reverse complement strand
AGAATATTATCAGGAATTACAAACTGGCATGATTAGATGTGGTATTGTTGAGGAGAATGAAGCTATGCTTGCACGTTTTCTGGGTGGATTAAATAGAGAGATTCAGACCATTCTAGACTATAAGGAGTATACTAATATCACTCGTTTATTCCATCTTGCTTGTAAAGCTGAACGTGAAGTGCAGGATCGACAAGCATTGGGGCGAACTAACTTTTCTGCAGGCCGACCTTCATCATGGACACCACGTGCATCTTCTACTTCAACTGCACCAGCACCTCCATCCGGTGCCACCTCCAGCCGTGATACAAGAAAACAGGCACAACCACCATTATCTGCCAAGAGCGCACCTGCGGGGCCTGCACAGCGTTCTTCTTCTTCCATGGCATCAACAGGGCACACAAGTGATATTATTTGTCGTCGTTGTAAGGGAGGAGGTCATTATGCGAGAGAATGCAAATCTCCGCGTGTGATGATTGCTACCGCGAATGGTGGATATTAGTCTGCTAGTGACTATGATGAGGAGACTTTGGCTCTTATTACACGTGAAGAACATGGTGGAGATGATTCTGATCATGAGACGCAATACATGGCTCCTGAAGACGCTGACAGGTATGAATGTTTAGTTGCTCAACGTGTTTTGAATGTGCAGGTCACACAAGCTGAGCAAAATCAGAGGCACAATTTGTTCCATACCAAGGGAGTTGTGAAGGAACGTTCTGTGCGCGTCATCATAGACGGAGGGAGCTGCAACAACTTGGCTAGCATGGAGATGGTGGAGAAGCTTTCTCTCACCACAAGACCACATCCACATCCTTACTACATCCAATGGTTCAACAACAGCGGCAAGGTTAAGGTAACACGTACTGTTCGTGTGCATTTTAGTATCTCTACATATGCTGATTATGTTGATTGTGATGTGGTACCTATGCAAGCATGTTCCTTATTACTTGGTAGACCATGGCAATTTGATAAAAATTCTGTACACCATGGTAGAAACAATCACTATACTCTTGTTCATAAGGATAAAAATATT
>NW_025292992.1:0-1033 GCF_018294505.1 Triticum aestivum | reverse complement strand
GGCACACCCAAAGCACTCCTACGGTATCCGGGAGTTGCACGATCTCATGGTCTAAGGAAAAGATACTTGACATTGGAAAAGCTCTAGCAAACGAAACTACACGATCTTTTATGCTATGCTTAGGATTGGGTCTTGTCCATCACATCATTCTCCTAATGATGTGATCCCGTTATCAATGACATCCAATGTCCATAGTCAGGAAACCATGACTATCTGTTGATCAACGAGCTAGTCAATTAGAGGCTTACTAGGGACACGTTGTGGTCTATGTATTCACACATGTATTACGATTTCCGGACAATACAATTATAGCATGAACAATAGACTATTATCATGAACAAAGAAATATAATAATAACCATTTATTATTGCCTCTAGGGCATATTTCCAACAGTCTCCCACTTGCACTAGAGTCAATAATCTAGTTACATTGTGATGAATCGAACACCCATTGCGTCCTGGTGTTGATCATGTTTTGCCCTAGGGAGAGGTTTAGTCAATGGATCTGCTACATTCAGGTCCGTATGTACTTTACAAATATATATGTCTCCATTTTGAACACTTTCACGAATGGAGTTGAAGCGACGCTTGATATGCCTGGTCTTCCTGTGAAACCTGGGCTCCTTCGCAAGGGCAATGGCTCCAGTGTTGTCACAGAAGAGAGTCATCAGGCCCGACGCATTGGGAATCACCCCTAGGTCGGTAATGAACTCCTTCATCCAGACTGCTTCCTGTGCTGCCTCCGAGGCTGCCATGTACTCCGCTTCACATGTAGATCCCGCCACGACGCTTTGCTTGCAACTGCACCAGCTTACTGCTCCTCCATTCAAAATATACACGTATCCGGTTTGTGACTTCGAGTCATCCAGATCTGTGTTGAAGCTAGCGTCGACGTAACCCTTTACGACGAGCTCTTCGTCACCTCCATAAACGAGAAACATATCCTTAGTCCTCTTCAGGTACTTCAGGATATTCTTGACCGCTGTCCAGTGTTCCTTGCCGGGATTACTTTGGTACCTTCCTACCAAACTTAC
>NW_025292991.1:0-1033 GCF_018294505.1 Triticum aestivum | reverse complement strand
TATGGCCTTTTAAAGTGCCTTTTCTTATTCTGATTAAAACATCAATTTAACTTGTTTGATCATGCATGAAAATAGTACAGATGGATAGATTGGATTTTTCTGATCATTTTTCATATATAATTTGTCCAATTTGGAGTTACAGAATAAAAGTTATGAATTTTTGAAGTTTAAATAATATTCTGGAATTTCCTGATTTAATTTAAATCCAGAAATTCAATTACTGCGTCAGCCTGACATCACAGTGACATCAGCAGGTCAACAGGGCTGGCTCGGGTCAAACCTGACGTGTGGGGTCCACACGTCAGTGTCACAGGGCTAATCCCGCGTTGACCCCGGGCTGGTTAGCTTTGACTATGCCCTGGGGCCCACTTGTCAGCGTCAGTAGGTGGTGGATTAGTGGTTAATCAACTAGGCCACGTCAGCTCGCCGGAGTTCTGGCCGGCGGCGACCAACAGTGCAACGGCGATAGTGGTTTTGGTCGTTTCGGCCACCAAATGGAACGCGGCGACCACCGGAGTGAAGCTGAGGATGACCCGCGGCTCTTGGCGGAGTCAGTTGGGGTCGGGGTGGCCGGAGTCGACGGCGGTGAGCTCGGCTGCGGCCGCCGGGTTTTGGTCGTGCGCGGGATTGGTGCTGGAGCTCGAAGTCGAGCAAAGTGAGGCGCTAGGGATGCTCTACGGGTTCTTGCGAACGTGTTGGACTCGCCGGGGTGACCAAATGGTCACCGGAGCTGCGTCGACGGCGAGCTCGGCGACGGCGGAGGTTCGGCCGTGGTGGGGATGCAGCTACGGTGAGGGAACGAGGGGAAGGAGAGGGGGAAACGGCTCGGGGGCTCACCGCGGTTGCAGTGGGCGTCGAAGCGGGCTCGGGGACGCGCTGGAGACGGCGAATTCGTCGGCGACGGTGATCGGAGCCCGAAGAGGGGAACGGCGACGTGGCGGCGATGCAGGGCTTCCGGGGACTCGTGGAGCGGTGGGGAGGAAGAGGGAGTTGTGGCGGAGCTTCTGAGCTACTCGGGGGAGCGAGGGGTGGC
>NW_025292990.1:0-1033 GCF_018294505.1 Triticum aestivum | reverse complement strand
CCAGTTCATTGTCTCTGGTTTGATCCCTTTATCAAGCAGATCCCTCTCAGACTTGGCCCACTTAGGCCGGGCTTTGAGGTAGCCACCTGACCCCGTGCGATGGTGAAGCTTCTTCTTCGCAGCATTCTTCTTGTTTGTCGCTGACATCTTCTTACTCTTTTCCGATGTCTTGTGGGCCACAAATGCGGGCCAGTGATCTCTGATCTTCTCATACCGGCCGACGAATTCTGGTGTCTCTTCTTTGTCGACAAACGTTTTCAGCTCATTCTTCCACCTCCTGAATAGGTCTGCCATCTTCTTAAGAGCATGAGACTTGATTAATTGCTCTATAACTGGCTTCTCCGGATCCTCCTCTGGCGGTAGGGTGAAATTTGCCTTCAGCTCAGTCCAAAGATCATCTTTCTGCATATCATTGACATAAGACACCTCAGGTCTTCCTTCTTAGGCTTATACCATTGGTGGATGCTGATCGGGATCTTGTCCCTAACTAGAACCCCGCACTGAGCAGCAAAAGCATCCTTTGTCCGGAGGGGTTCAATCGGTTGGCCGTCGCGCGCGATTGCTGTGATCTCAAACCTTTCATCCGAGCGCAACTTTCTCTTTGGGCCTCGTCTCTTTACCGAAGTTGTGCTCGATCCGAAGGGCTAGAAAAAAGAAGAAAGACGAGTGTTAATTAATATGTGTACATACCAAAACAATGAATGCATCAATTAGCTAGTCAGCACAGGCTTAACTAATATATTTACCTGGCCGGACTCTGTTCGGTCACCGGAGCCGTCACCACGGGCTCCTTCTTGCACCAGCATTGGGTCACCGGAGCCATCATAATCATGTCTTTCCTCCTCCACTCTTCGATCACCGTAGCCTGCTTCTTCACCCTGTTCTTCCAGACCATCATTGTCGTTAAGATACGACAAGATATCACCTCCGGCTAAGATTATGTCCCCCAACACCTCTTCTGCTTGCTCATCTCGTCCGTGCTCCATTGTTTCTGCAAATATTATAACATGGCAATTATTACACAAACATGACA
>NW_025292989.1:0-1033 GCF_018294505.1 Triticum aestivum | reverse complement strand
GAAAAATATGAATGTGTACATGCAACCGCTTAAGGACGAATTGCAAGAAGCCTGGGATAATGGGTTCAAGACATACGATGCCTATAGCAAACGGAACTTCATAATGCGTGTCTGGTACATGTACTCGACGCATGACTTGCCGGCGTATGCGCTATTCGTTGGCTGGTGTGTGCATGGAAGGTTCCCGTGCCCCACATGCAAGGGAGCTCTTGAGTTTCGTTGGCTTCAGGCCGGTCGCAAGTTTTCTTGCTTCGACATGCATAGACAGTTCCTGAATCCTCGCCATAAGTTCAGGAAAGACAAGAAGAACTTCATCAGAGGTAGAGTTGTCAAAAACTCTGCACCACATGCATTGACAGGCCAACAGACCCTGGATCAGTTAAACGCTCTCGAGCCAGATCCAGAGCGTCCAGAGTACTTCAAGGGGTATAATTCTAAGCACGCCTGGACTCACAAAACATGCTTATGGGATCTGCCTTACTTCAAAGACCTCCTTTGCCCACACAACATCGACGTGATGCACACTGAGAAGAATATCGCCGAGGCACTTTTTGGTATATTGTTCGGCATAGATGGGAAGTCAAAGGATAATACTAAGGCTAGAGTCGATCTGGAGGCGCTATGTGATAGGCCGTTACAAAACATGAAAGAACCGAAAGGAAAGCAGAACTGGACGAAGCCAAAGGCATGGTTCAATCTTGGAAGGCCAGCTATGAGGGAAATTATCTTGTGGGTGAAAATGCAGTTGATGTTCCCCGATGGGTATGCAGCGAATCTACAGAGGGGAGCCAGTCTTGATAAATTGAAGATATTTGGTCTCAAGAGTCATGATTGGCACATATGGATTGAGCGGGTAATGCCGGTGATGTTGCGTGGCTTCATCCCTGAGGATGAATGGCTAGTACTGGCAGAACTCAGCTATTTCTTCCGTGTTCTTTGTGCGAAAGAACTATCGCCTGGCGTGCTAGAAGAAATGGAAGAGTTGGCACCGGAGTTGATCTGCAAGTTAGAGAAGATCTTTCCACCGGGCTTC
>NW_025292988.1:0-1033 GCF_018294505.1 Triticum aestivum | reverse complement strand
TTTTGCCGATTCTGACCTGTTTCGTGGACTATTACTCACCGTTTTGGGGTCCCAAAGCGATTCCATGGTTGTTGAACCCCCAAGGTGTGCTTACATGTCAGTCATCAACACTCGCAGTTTTGGCCAATTCTGGCCTATTCGTGCACTATGACTCATCGTTTTGGGGCCCTAGAGCAATTCCCACGACTGACGAACCCCGGAGTGCGGTTACGTGTCGGTCATCAACACTCACAATTTTGGCCAATTCTGGTCCGTTTCATGGACCACTACCCATCGTTTTGGTGTCCTAGAGCGATTTCCATGATTGACGATCCCCGGGGTGCGTTTAAGTGTTCGTCATCAACACAGATGGTTTTGGCCAATTCTGAGCTGTTTCGTGGACTATTACTCACTGTCTTGGGGTCCCGAAGCGATTTCCACAGTGTTTGAACTCCAAGGTGCGCTTACGTGTCGGTCATTAACACTCGCAGTTTTTGATGATCTGGCCCGTTTCATGAACTATTACTCATTGTTTTGGGGTCCCAGAGTGATTTCCACGATTGATAAACCCCGCAGTGCGTTTACGTGTCGGTCATCAACACTCGCGGTTTTTGTCGATTCTGACCCATTTCGTTGACTATTACTCACCGTTTTGGGGTCCTGAAGCGATTCCATGGTTGTTGAACCCCAAGGTGTGTTTACGTGTCGGTCATCAACATTCACAGTTTTGGCCGATTCTGGCCGGTTTCGTGCAGTTTGACTCATCGTTTTGCGGTCCTAGAGCGATTTCCATGATTTACGAACCCCGGAGTGCGTTTACGTGCCGGTCATCAACACTCACGGTTTTTGTCGATTCTGGACCGTTTCGTGGACTATTACTCACCGTTTTGGGGTACAAAAGGGATTTCCACGATTGACGATCCCCGGGGTGCATTTACATGTACGTCGTCAACACTCACGGTTTTGGCCAATCTGACCCGTTTCGTGGACTATTACTCACCGTTTTGGGGTCCGAAGCGATTTCCATAGTTGTTGAACCCCATGGTGCGCTTAC
>NW_025292987.1:0-1033 GCF_018294505.1 Triticum aestivum | reverse complement strand
TTTTGTGTCCCCTTTTCCTCTTACCCTACGCTTGAATCTCGGGACGAGATTCTTGTTTTAGTGGGGGTGAGTTGTCACATCCCTAGTTCTGGTTTGCTCTAGGCTAGCTAGTCATGTGTGCATCATGTTTAAGTTTCAAATGAATTTGAAATGGGGATTGCCTAAACCCTAGCATTAAAGGAATTCACTAGGTTCAACTAAAATATTCTCAGTGACTCCAAATGGCTTTCAAAAATGTTCATCATTTCTGGGAAATGCTAGAAGCAATAACCAGACGTGTTGCACATTTTTCCATGACATATTTGGGCTCTGAATTAAATCATATAGTATTTGCATTTGGGCATTTAAATGCTATTAAATATTTTAAATGCTCAAATAATCATGAACTAAAATGTTTGCTGTTGGTTATATTCCAAAAAGTGGCATTCAGCAGTTTGATGATTTTTGGATCTGTCTAAGTATTTTTAATAAAGCCCTAAAGACTACAGAACAATAGAAAACAGGAACCAAATTAGGAAAGAGAGAGAGAAGTACCTGGCCACCTATCTGGCACAGCCCACCTGCCAGCCCACCAGATAGCCCAACACTGTGCGGCCCAACCCAGCTGGCCGACGCCAGTCGTCGTCTCCACCGCGCCAGAAGGACGCCGAGCGTGTGCTCGCCGCGCGCGCCCACGCGCCGAGCCACCTCCTGCTTCCGCCGCTGCTTCGACGCCAGGACGTCGCCACGCACCCCTAGAACTCTCTCACTCTCTCTCGACCTTCTCCCTTTCCCCTGGCTCTCTCCCTCGCCGTTCCCCCCCCCCACCGAACGCTCCTGCCGCCGCCGACTAGCACCACCGCGGCCACAGTCACCGCCTCGCCCCTCCGTCATGCCCATGAGCTCCGAGCCGTCTTCCTGCATCGTCTCCATCAGCCACGCATCGCCGGACGCCGTGTGAAGCCCCCTTCGCACTCGTCTTCAACCTCGGGCGCCGGAGATCGCCACCGCTGCCCCACCGATTCCAGTGCCTCCCCGAGCTGACTGAGACCGC
>NW_025292986.1:0-1033 GCF_018294505.1 Triticum aestivum | reverse complement strand
GACATCCTATGTCCATGGTTAGGAAACCGTAACCATCTATTGATCAACGAGCTAGTCAACTAGAGGCTTACTAGGGACATGGTGCTGTCTATGTATCCACACATGTATCTGAGTTTCCTATTAATACAATTATAGCATGGATAATAAACGATTATCATGAACAAGAAAATATAATAATAACTAATTTATTATTGCCTCTAGGGCATATTTCCAACACTACTGGCCCGCGGTCCTTGCGTAGTTACTGAGGTCACGTCCATGGCGTACGCTACCCCTCCTTTGCTTCACAGCCTTGTCTGCGCGAGTGCAGCAGAGGTGCAGTCCGTCCACGAGAGCCGGGGATTGCGCCGATGACCCAGCAAAAGACAAAGCCATTGTATTGGGCTGGTGTTCCCAACGTCTTTCCCCGTACCAAGTTGGGCTTCATTTCCTGTGCTCTAGTCGCTTCTACTGTTTGTTGTGCTGCTGCTCCAGCAGGGGGAGGGTGAGAGAGACCCAGCAAAGTTAAGACGCCGGGTTCCCACGGTACCAAGAACCTGTAGATATAAGACTATCTCCAGCCACGTTCCAAACAGGCCCCCCCAAAACCGTTTTAGCACCGGTGCCAAAAAATCGGCCCAGTCGCGCCCCCACGAGCCTGTTTTTTGCCGGATTGGGCCAAAATTGGCGCCGACGCACTCAACCCGAACCCGGCGCGCTGGGGGGGCGCCCGGGGGCGCCGGCTCGAACGTTTTGGCGCGAAAGAGTGGCGGGACCGGCGCGTCAGCGAGACGAAGGCTGGTCGTCCTCATCGTCTCGGTTTTCCCGTGGGGAATTAATGCCAAGGCTGCCGCTGGTCAGCCTGGCATTGATTCATGGGCGGCGAAGTGCGGCGACACCGCCCCGCCTTCCGCCACGTGTTCGCACGCGGCCGCCCCCGAGCCGCTATAAAAGCCGCCCTTGGCCGCACCGGTGAGGCACCAATCCTCCCCCTCCTCGCCGCCGCACTTCCTCCCCTCTCTCCGCCGTTCGAGCCCCTCTCTCTCTCCCCCCC
>NW_025292985.1:0-1033 GCF_018294505.1 Triticum aestivum | reverse complement strand
ATCCGACGTCTCAGATCGTGGCCCAGCTGTCAGAAAACTCTCCGTTAGTGACTGGCAAAAATAAGCGCATAGGTGTGAGCTCGGCTCGGCTCAATCCCGCAACCCGCGGCGCGTCGTGACGAGGCGTGGCGTGGCGAGGCGGGCGGCGGAGGAGGAGTGCGCGAGGGCCTCTTCTCTTCTCAAGCTCCAATAGCATGTAGAAGAGAAACCCTTATAAACCACTCCAACTCTCCTTCCACTTCCGGGGTGGGACTAAACTTCCCACCACACCTAGTGCCATATAACCCACATGGGCCCTTAGAGATTTTTCAGAAATTGCAATATGGGCCTAGAGCCCATCTCAGATTTCAGCAATCCCCCACCAGATCTCGAGGGCCCATTGTGTCCTCTGTTCCAATTGCTTTTTCGATATACCAGTGTTTCAGTAAAGACCTGTTAAGGTTGAACTTCACCTAGAACAAGTGGCTACACTCCTTCACAACTGAACAATGGACTATGCCTTGAATTGTCAGTTTGGCGTAAAGAAGTTTCACTACATGTCTTACTAGTACTGGGCTGCCGAAGGCTGACCCCTCGGGTGGAGCATATAAGTCACACTCCTGGCCTATTCATGAGCTTACTAGAGATCACCCCAATCTCATAGACTGTGACCAGCAGTCGGGCTCATATAGGTGTGTTCCTCCAAAGATCGCTCTGTAGGATAGCATCTTGCTTTTATGAGCTTTGGAACACATTGAGACCGTAGTCATCCTACCATACAGTATCGAGAGTATTGCATCTCCAACGGAGTGGGTTAGTATAGTTACTCTCCTCAGTTCACCACTGGCTTGTTTTCCCAGGTCCTAGTTCACGGGATCTCCGATCATATAGGTTGGGTTACCACCATGGCAACTCATGTGGGTCTCATACCCATCTCCCTCGATGCATTATCTATCACAACACGTGATAGCCCTTTTGTAAAGGGATCTGCCAGATTCTTAGCCGTATGGACATAGTCCAACGCTATCACTCCGGAGTTTCTTAATTTTCTGAC
>NW_025292984.1:0-1033 GCF_018294505.1 Triticum aestivum | reverse complement strand
TATAAGATTTTGCAACGTATGGGAGAAGTTGCTTATAAGTTGGAATTGCCAGAAGGACTGTCAGGAGTTCATGATGTATTCCATGTTTCTCAGTTGAAGAAATGTCACCCAGAGATAGCAGAGGTACCGTTAAGAGACACAGTGCCACTGGAAGCAATTCAGTTGAAGGATGATTTGACATATGAGGAAAAACCTGTTAAGATTCTCGATTATGCCAGCAGAGTTACCCGCAGCAAAGTTATCAAGTTTTGTAAAGTTCAGTGGAGCCACCACACTGAGGATGAAGCCACCTGGGAAAGAGAGGAAGTTTTGCTCAAGGACCACCCTCACCTATTTTCTAGCCAACCCGAATCTCGAGGGCGAGATTCATCTTAAGGGGGTAGGTTTGTAACATCCCAAATTTTCAATTTGGAATGTTATACATTAGGTCATCATGCATATCATATTTTTCTTGCATTTTCTGATCCTAGAAAATTTCACGCAACTCAAGGACCCTCGGAGAGAGTTGGAAGTTTCATTATTTTCATATTTGGGATTTCTCAAATTTTGAAAATAGGATCATTTGGATTTATTTAATTATCTTCATAAAGTTTTCCTATAAAAATTTTAAGAGAGGGAATAATATGACTTTCCCAATATTTAGGAAAAATGAAGATATTGTAAATAAATCAAGATTTGGTTTTGGAAGATTTATTTTGCTTAGGCAAAAATGAGCATTTTAAAAATTTATGCATGTTCGCCGTTTTTAAAGTTCATTTTGTTCGACTCATTTTTAGGAGTCGGGGAAAATTTGTTTTATTTAATTCGGAGTTCGTTTGGTATTTTATTTAATCCGTTTTGTTTTGTTTAAAAAAAAACAGCGCCCCCCCTGGACCGAGGCCCAGCCAGGCCCGACCCAGCGCCCCGCCTCCCTCTCCCTCGCGCGCACGCAGCCGCCCGAGCGGGAGCTTCCCCGCCGCCGCACGCCTCCCGGAGTCCGGCTCCGACCCGGCGCCCCCTGCCCCTTCCCCAAGCCACCCGGCGACCCCCCCCC
>NW_025292983.1:0-1033 GCF_018294505.1 Triticum aestivum | reverse complement strand
GATATCCTCCGCGAGCCTCAACGCTCATTGGACCGCACACATCGGTATGTATGATTTCCAACAAGTTGGTTGCTCGCTCCATTGTTCCGGAGAACGGAGTCTTGGTCATTTTGCCCAAGAGGCATGGTTCGCATGTGTCAAATGATTCATAATCAAGAGACTCTAAAAGTCCATCGGCATGGAGCTTCTTCATGCGCTTGACACCAATGTGACCAAGGCGGCAGTGCCACAAGTATGTGGGACTATCGTTATCAACTTTAAATCTTTTGGCATCTACACTATGAACATGTGTAATATTACGCTCGAGATTCATTAAGAATAAACCATTGACCATCGGAGCATGACCATAAAACATATCTCTCATATAAATCGAACAACCATTATTCTCAGACTTAAATGAGTAGCCATCTCGTATTAAACGAGATCCTGATACAATGTTCATGCTCAAACTTGGCACTAAATAACAATTATTAAGGTTCAAAACTAATCCCGTAGGTAAATGTAGAGGCAGCGTGCCGACAGCGATCACATCGATTCTGGAACCATTCCCGACGCGCATCGTCACCTCGTCCTTCGCCAGTCTCCGTTTATTCCGCAGCTCCTGCTGTGAGTTACAAATATGAGCAACGGCACCGGTATCAAATACCCAGGAGTTACTACGAGTACTGGTAAGGTACACATCAATCACATGTATATCAAATATACCTTTGGTGTTGCCGGCCTTCTTATCCGCTAAGTATTTGGGGCAGTTCCGCTTCCAGTGACCCTTCCCCTTGCAATAAAAGCACTCAGTCTCAGGCTTGGGTCCATTCTTTGACTTCTTCCTGGTAACTGGCTTACCAGGCGCGGCAACATCTTTGCCGTCCTTCTTGAAGTTCTTCTTACCCTTGCCCTTCTTGAACTTAGTGGTCTTATTGACCATCAACACTTGATGTTCTTTCTTGATTTCAGCCTCTGCTGACTTCAGCATCGAGAACACTTCAGGAATGGTCTTTTCCATTCCCTGCATGTTGTAGTTCATCACAAAGCTCTT
>NW_025292982.1:0-1033 GCF_018294505.1 Triticum aestivum | reverse complement strand
GGCTTCATGCGCCCATTATGGTGGCTTCAAAGTCCTGAAATCATCACTTGTAACTCCGTTCTTGTTCCCCTTGCGCATGCCATCATCTCCATGCTTGTTCTTGCTCCAATGTTCATCCTTCTCCAAGCTAGGCCCTTTATTTGTAAGCAAAACAAATGTATCCAATTTAGGCAGCATCATATTCTCATGAACATTAGAATCATTACCAAGAAACAAAAGTACCTGGTAATTTAGTTGGCGTGCGCGAGCTCTAGTAATTGGTCCAGTATGTATAGCAGCAGGGCCTGTGGGTGTAACAATTGTATTGATGTCCTCATCATCCTCCCCTTCTTGAAATGAAGTCGTCCTCGACGGAAGTTCATCTTCCTCACCCAAATAAGGCTTCAAATATGCGATGTTAAAAGTGGGACTAACCCCAAAATCTGCAGGCAGCTCAAGTTTATATGCATTATCATTTATTTTCTCTAACACCTTAAAGGGACCATCAGCCCGTGGCATGAGCTTTGATTTGCGCAAATCAGGAAATCTATCCTTACGCAAATGTAACCAAACAAGATCTCCAGGTGCAAACACAACATGTTTTCTACCCTTATCTCCAGCAAGTTTATATTTGGCATTCATGCGCTCAATGTTTTCCTTAGTTAACTCATGCATTTTTAAAATCAATTCAGCACGTTGTTTAGCATCAAAATTAACCTTCTCCGAAGATGGAAGAGGCAACAAATCAATAGGTGCACGAGGTAGGAAACCATACACAACTTCAAAAGGGCACATCTTAGTAGTAGAATGCAATGAACGATTATAAGCAAATTCAATATGAGGCAAGCATTCCTCCCACATTTTCTTATTATTCTTCAAAACAGCCCTAAGCATAGTAGACAACGTTCTATTGACTACTTCAGTTTGTCCATCAGTTTGGGGGTGACAAGTAGTACTAAAAAGCAGTTTAGTCCCCAACTTAGCCCATAAACATCTCCAAAAGTGGCTAAGAAATTTAGTATCACGATCTGAAACAATAGTATTTGGCACACCA
>NW_025292981.1:0-1033 GCF_018294505.1 Triticum aestivum | reverse complement strand
GAGTTTCCTTCAAACTTTGCAAATGTTCATGATGTGTTCCATGTCTCTCAGCTTCGAAAGTGCTTCAAGACTCCTGACCGCACCGTCAACTTCGAGGACATTGAGCTCCAAGAAGATCTCTCCTATCGTGAGCACCCAGTTGCTATTCTCGAAGAGACTGAACGCAAGACTCGCAACAAGTCAATCAAATTTCTCAAAGTCAAGTGGTCACACCATTCCGACCGTGAAGCTACCTGGGAACGCGAGGATCACCTCCGTTCTGAGTACCCGGAGTTCTTTCAGTCCTAGATCTCGGGACGAGATCTTTTCGTAGTGGTGGAGTGTTGTAACGCCCCAGATGTAACTTTCCCCATTTGTACTCCAACTCTTGCCGTTTCCGGTGTCAAGTTATATTTATTTCTCGGTTTCGGGTCTTTGTCTCCGTGTGTTGTTTTCGTTTTCATGCATCTCATACCATGTCATCACGTGCATTGCATTTGCATACATGTTCATCTCATGCATTCGAGCATTTTCCCCGTTGTCCGTTTTGCATTCCGGCGTTTCGTTCTCCTCCGGTGGTCATTTCTACCTTTCTTTCTTGTGTGGGGTTTAAACATTTCCGGATTGGACCGAGTCTTGCCAAGCAGCCTTGGTTTACTACCGGTAGACCGCCTGTCAAGTTTCGGGTCATTTGGACTTCGTTTGATACTCCAACGGTTAACCGAGGGACCGAAAAGGCCTCGTGTGTGTTGCAGCCCAACACCCCCCAAATTTGGCCCAAAACCCACCAAACTCTGCTCCATCGTCTCGGTCGTTCGATCACGATCGTGTGGGCGAAAACCGCACCTCATTTGGACTCTCCTAGCTCTCTCTATGCCTATTTATACACCCCTCCGTTTTCGGATCTCTCCCTCTCCCCGAAACCCTAAAAAAAAATCATCCTCACCAGATCCGCCGCCGACGGACGTGTCCGGGCGAGCCGGACAACGTCCGCCGCCGCGCCCAGCCAGCCGCCAGCCGCCACGTGGCCCTCCTGCCACCGCGCCCGCGCCCA
>NW_025292980.1:0-1034 GCF_018294505.1 Triticum aestivum | reverse complement strand
TCTCTTCTTTATCTTTTGCCGTGGTCGGTGACTGAGCTGAGCTCAGTCTCACACCTTGTAACATAGGCAAGAACCCCTTCTTGGACTGATCCATTCTGAATCTCTTCAAAATCTTATCAAGGTATGTGCTTTGTGAAAGACCTATGAGGCGTCTCGATCTATCTCTATAGATCTTGATGCCTAATATATAAGCAGCTTCTCCAAGGTCCTTCATTGAAAAACACTTATTCAAGTAGGCCTTAATGCTGTCCAGAAATTCTATATTATTTCCCATCAGGAGTATGTCATCTACATATAATATGAGAAATGCTACAGAGCTCCCACTCACTTTCTTGTAAACGCAGGCTTCTCCATAAGTCTGCATAAACCCAAACGCTTTGATCATCTCATCAAAGCGAATGTTCCAACTCCGAGATGCTTGCACCAGTCCATAAATGGATCGCTGGAGCTTGCATACTTTTTTAGCGTTCCGAGGATCGACAAAACCTTCCGGCTGCATCATATACAGTTCTTCCTTAAGATGCCCGTTAAGGAATGCTGTTTTGACGTCCATCTGCCATATCTCATAATCATAGTATGCGGCAATTGCTAACATGATTTGGACGGACTTTAGCTTCGCTACGGGAGAGAATGTCTCGTCGTAGTCAATCCCTTGAACCTGTCGATAACCCTTAGCGACAAGTCGAGCTTTATAGATGGTAATATTACCATCCGCGTCCGTCTTCTTCTTAAAGATCCATTTGTTTTCTTTCGCTCGCCGATCATCGGGCAAGTCTGTCAAAGTCCATACTTTGTTTTCATACATGGATTCTATCTCGGATTTCATGGCTTCAAGCCATTTGTTGGAATCCGGGCCCGCCATTGCTTCTTCATAGTTCGAAGGTTCATTGTTGTCTAACAACATGATTTCCAGGACAGGGTTGCCGTACCACTCTGGTGCGGAACGTGTCCTTGTGGACCTACGAAGTTCAGCAGTAACTTGATCCGAAGTACCTTGATCATTATCATTGTTTTCCTCTTCAGTTGGTGTGGGC
>NW_025292979.1:0-1034 GCF_018294505.1 Triticum aestivum | reverse complement strand
GAGGATGCATTCAGGTATACTGAGTCGGAATGGTTTCTTGTTCTTCTAAGTCCAGTGGGACAGTCTGTGCGGGACAAAATTATTTTCATTTTTTGGAGAGCCTGGCACTTGAGAAATGATTTGATTTTTTGGCAAGGGCACAGAGTCAGTCACAAATTCGACCAATTTTGTTGATAATTATTGGTCGTCCTTTGGCACATGTCATTCAATGCCATTGGATGATTCTAAGAATAAATGGGAAAATACGATGAGTGGTCTAAAAAGTGATCCAAATACTTTGGAAGTTCAGATGGGTTGGAAACCCCACCTTCTGGTTATATCAACATTAATGTCGACGAGCTTTTTGAAAAGTATTAGCGTGGCAAGTGTGAGTGTGATGGCTAGGGATTTTGCTGGCAAAGTCATGATTTCTTCGTGGGACTATACATTGGGAGGTGTAATAGCGTGGAGGAAGCGGAACTCCGAGCTTGCATTGCTTGTCTCTATATTACTACTAGATTATTGATGGCGTGCGTTGCTGCGCCCGTTTATTGGTTCAATATAATTATAGGAATCATGTAAATATATGATGCCATGAAGGAGGTCCAATATGCTCCAAATTTAGGCTGGTCACCGCAAAGACCAGCAACTTGATTGGCCACACCAGAGCAAGGATAATAATATGGCAATAGCACACTGCCATGTAATCTAAAGTCAATCAAATAACCAACATTTATAATACTCTCTCGATTCACTATTATAAGATGTTTTTGATATTTTAATATGGACTACATATAGACTGAAATGAGTTGACAAACCCGTTAAAACACATTTATAAACATCCAATTCAGAAAGTTAGAAGATCTTATAATAGTTTGCGGAGGGGTAGTAATTTGTTACATAGGATCTAATGCAGTCCACCGCATCAATTGTTTTTGGGATATGAACACATCGACCGATCCCTCGTGCATACCATCATATGAGAAATATGTAGCTAGCAACAGTTGATATCAAAATGCTTTCAAGATGCTTATGGGATGGGTAGTAGTAGATAG
>NW_025292978.1:0-1034 GCF_018294505.1 Triticum aestivum | reverse complement strand
AGTCAAAGAACATCTTCGGCGGTCCGCCGTCCAGAAGAGAAAGGCCATCGGTGAAGAAGTGGCTCGACTGTTGGCGGCAGGATTTATCCGAGAGATATTCCACTCCGAGTGGCTCGCTAATGTCGTCATGGTTCCTAAGAAGGACAAATCGCTCCGAATGTGCATTGATTTCAAGCACATCAACCGGGCCTGCCCGAAAGATCACTTTCCTCTCCCTCGCATAGATCAAATTGTTGACTCGACCGCGGGATGCGAGAGGTTGTCTTTTTTAGATGCTTACTCCGGGTACCACCAGATCCGTCTGTATGGGCCCGATGAAGTAAAAACAGCTTTCATCACTCCATTCGGGTGCTTCTGCTATATCACCATGCCATTCGGCCTCAAGAATGCCGGAGCCACATTTATGCGAATGATCCAGAAGTGTCTACTCACTCAAATCAGTCGGAATGTGGAAGCTTATATGGATGATATTGTTGTCAAGTCACGAAAAGGTTCCGACCTGCTCGCTGATCTTGCTGAGACATTTGCCAACCTCAGAAGGTATGATATCAAGCTCAATCCATCAAAGTGCACATTTGGAGTTCCTGGTGGCAAGTTACTCGGTTTTCTCGTTTCCGAACGGGGAATCGACGCCAACCCAGAAAAGATTGGCACTATTCTCCGAATGAAACACCCTGTGCGAGTGCACGATGTCCAGAAGCTTACTGGATGCTTGGCCGCATTAAGTCGATTCATCTCACGACTCGGTGAAAAGGCATTGCCTCTTTACCGACTGATGAAGAAGGCTGACAAGTTCGAGTGGACTCCAGAAGCTGATGCAGCGTTTGCCGAGCTAAAAGCTCTGCTCTCCACCCAGCCGGTGCTTGCTGCTCCAATCAGCAAAGAGCCTCTGTTGCTCTACATCGCAGCCACAGGACAAGTCGTCAGTACTGTGCTAACGGTCGAGCGGGAAGAAGAAGGAAAAGCTCTCAAAGTTCAGCGCCCAGTGTATTATTTGTCTGAAGTCTTGACTCCATCCAAGCAGAGATATCCTC
>NW_025292977.1:0-1034 GCF_018294505.1 Triticum aestivum | reverse complement strand
CGTTTTCGGACAGACGGACCGGAGGGGGAAAGTTGCTAGATCGATAGGTTAGGGAGGTGTGGTGGACGAACGGACTGCGTATTCGGATTCGTCTCGTCGTTCTGAGCAACTTTCATATAGAAAACATTTTCATCCGAGTTACGGTTTAAAAGATATGAATTTTCAAAGTTTATTTGAATTTCTGGAATTATTTAATTTAACAGAAAAAGGGATATGACGTCAGCGTGACGTAGGAGTGACGTCAGCGGTCGACAGCCCGGGTTGACTGGTCAAACTGACAAGGGGGACCCACCTGTCATAGACAGTGGGTTAACAGAGGATTAAACTAATTAATCTTTAGTTAATTAGCTACTGGGCCCACCTGTCAGTGAGAGATTAATTAAACTAATTATTTTTATTTATAAAAACATTTTCTTTTCTTTTTTTTTTAATTTTTGCGGCGGGCCCGCATGTCAGTGACTGGGCCTGCCCAGTCAGCAGTTGACTGGGTCAACCCAGTCAACTGGGCCCGTGGGGGCCACTGGCAGTGACCCAGGGGTGGCCCCAGGTGTGCCACGTCGGCGGCCGGCGCCGGAGTATCGCCGGCGACCAAAACGCACGGCGGCGCGCGCGGGAGGGGCGCGGGTTTCACCCACAGTGGGTTTGCGGAGGCGGGGCTGGGCGCGTTCGACGCGGCTCGACGTCGCGCGTCCAACGGCGGTGGTCGGAGGGGCTGGAACGGCCGGGGGCGACCGCTACAAGCTCGCCGGCGGCGAGGTGCTACGGGTGCCCGACGGAAGCTACGCTAGAGCGCGCGAACGGCCGAACTAGCTAGCTAGGTGGGTGCGGCACGGTGCGGTCGGGCTAGCGGGCCAACGCCCGTGACCATTTGGTCACCGGAGACACGCCGGCGGCGAGCTCCGCGGCGTGGCGTTCGGGCGCGCGCGGGGAAGCAGCTACGGAGCGCGAGCGAGCTAGCGGAGAGGGGGAGGAGGTAGAGGAGCTCACCGCGCGGCTGTAGGGAGTGGCAGTGAGCTCGGGGAGGGCGCGGGGCA
>NW_025292976.1:0-1034 GCF_018294505.1 Triticum aestivum | reverse complement strand
CATATTTCAGGGCCCAATGTATGGTAGTAGCTGATTCTTAAATCACACATACAGATCTCAGTGCCTAAGGTCGGCTTCAATGAAACAACCCACCATGTACTCCTACATGGCCTCTCATCGATACCTTTACCAAATCGTGTTCACCACACCACTCTCATTACCGACATAATCATTTCACTCTAGCCCATCACCCAGATGAACCAGACCTGACACGACTCTAAGCATAGCAGGCATAGCAAGGTAGGAACAACACATACATAGGGCTCAATCAACTCCTACACATGCTAGTGGGTTTCATCTAGTTACTGTGGCAATGACAGGTCATGCAGAGGAAATGGGTTCAACTACCGTAGCACACAGCAGTTTGAATCGCGTTGTCTTAATGCAGTAAAAGAGAGCAGGAGCGAGAACATGGGATTGTATCGATATGATCAAATGGTTGGTTGCTTGCCTGATGGTTCGTTGCACGGATACGGTTCTTCGCTAGGGTAATCATGGTACTCCTCGGGAACAGATCCTGTCGCAAAGGATACTGATACACAACATTACCAAACAATATGCAACAATATGATGCATGCATGGAACATGGCAATATGAGTGTGTTGGGCTAATGCAACTAAAGCCAGTAGGGTTTGAGCAAATTTGAATCAAAGATTCAAATTTCAAATTCAAATATGGCCTTTTAAAGTGCCTTTTCTTATTCTGATTAAAACATCAATTTAACTTGTTTGATCATGCATGAAAATAGTACAGATGGATAGATTGGATTTTTCTGATCATTTTTCATATATAATTTGTCCAATTTGGAGTTACAGAATAAAAGTTATGAATTTTTGAAGTTTAAATAATATTCTGAATTTCCTGATTTAATTTAAATCCAGAAATATCATTTACTGCGTCAGCCTGACATCACAGTGACATCAGCAGGTCAACAGAGCTGGCTCGGGTCAAACCTGACGTGTGGGGTCCACACGTCAGTGTCACAGGGGCTAATCCCGCGTTGACCCCGGGCTGGTTAGCTTTGACTAAGCCCT
>NW_025292975.1:0-1034 GCF_018294505.1 Triticum aestivum | reverse complement strand
CAAACCGTGCACCATACCGTACCAATCCAGAGGAGACGAAGGAGATTATGCGTCAAGTACAAGAGCTTCTCGACAAAGGTTATATACGCGAATCCCTTAGTCCTTGTGTTGTTCCTATTATTCTAGTGCCAAAAAAGGATGGTACATCACGTATGTGTGTTGATTGTAGAGGCATTAATAATATTACTATTCGTTATCGTCATCCTATTCCTAGGCTAGATGATATGCTTGATGAATTGAGTGGCTCTACAATATTCTCCAAAGTTGATTTGCGTAGTGGCTACCATCAAATTCGTATGAAATTGGGAGATGAATGGAAAACAGCATTTAAAACTAAGTTTGGATTATATGAGTGGTTAGTCATGCCTTTTGGGTTAACTAATGCACCTAGTACTTTCATGCGATTAATGAACGAAGTTTTACGTGCTTTCATTGGACGATTTGTGGTAGTTTACTTTGATGACATATTGATTTATAGCAGATCTTTGGAGGAACATTTGGAACATTTACGTGCTGTTTTTATTGCTCTACGTGATGCACGTTTGTTTGGTAACCTTGGGAAGTGCACCTTTTGCACCGACCGAGTATCTTTTCTTAGCTATGTTGTTACTCCACAGGGAATTGAAGTTGATAAAGCCAAGATTGAAGCTATTGAGAGTTGGCTGCAGCCCAAAACGGTCACACAAGTGAGGAGTTTTCTTGGCCTCGCTGGATTCTATAGGCGTTTTGTGAGAGATTTCAGCACCATTGCTGCACCTCTCAATGAGCTTACAAAGAAAGATGTGCCTTTTCTTTGGGGTACCGCACAGGAAGAAGCCTTCACGGTATTGAAAGATAAGTTGACACATGCTCCTTTACTCCAACTTCCTGATTTTAATAAGACTTTTGAGCTTGAATGTGATGCTAGTGGAATTGGATTAGGAGGTGTGTTATTACAAGATGGCAAACCTGTTGCATACTTTTCTGAAAAATTGAGTGGGCCTAGTCTGAATTATTCTACTTATGATAAAGAATTATATGCTCTTGTTCGGACT
>NW_025292974.1:0-1034 GCF_018294505.1 Triticum aestivum | reverse complement strand
TTAATTAATTAATTAATTAAGCAATTAATTAATCTAGTTAATTCCGGATTAATTAACCCTAATCATTAGTTAAATTAATTGGGTAACTAATTAAACTAATTAATTTTGAATTAATTAACACTAATCATTAATTAACTTAATTAACTAAGGTTAGTTAAACTTTGATTAGGTTAATAAGTTAATAGTGAATGACATGCGGGACCCACCTGTCCGGGTTGACTTAGTCAACCCTGTTGACTGATGATGTCAGCATGACATCATGCTGATGTCATAAATGCAATTTCGAAATTAATTAAATAATTAATTAAAATTCCAGAAATTAATAAAATCTTTTATAAATCATATCTTTTAATCCGTAATCCGGATTAAAATAATTTCAACATGAAAGTTGCTCAGAACAACGAGACGATTCCGGATACGCAGTCCGTTCGTCCGCCACACCCCCCTAACCTATCGAACCCGCAACTTTCCCCCTCCGGCTCCTCTACCCGAAAACACGAAACACCGGGAATACTTTCCCGGATGTTTTCCCCCCTTCACCGGTATTACCTACTACCGCGTTAGGGCACACCGAACACCGCGTATTGCCTTGTTATATTTTGTGATGCTTTGTTTGCTCTGCATTCATTATTTCTTCCCCCTCTTCTCTCCGGTAGACTACGAGACCGACGCTGCTGCTGACCAGTTCGACTACGGAGTTGACGACCCCTCTCTCTTGCCAGAGCAACCAGGCAAGCCCCCCCCCTTGATCACCAGATATCGCCTACTCTTCTCTATACTGCTTGCATTAGAGTAGTGTAGCATGTTACTGCTTTCGCTAATCCTATTCTGATGCATAGCCTGACATTGTCGCTACATCTGTTGATACCTTACCTGCAATCCTAAATGCTTAGTATAGGATGCTAGTTTATCATCATTGGCCCTACATTCTTGTCAGTCTGCCATGCTATACTACTGGGCTGTGATCACTTCGGGAGGTGATCACGGGCATATACTATATACTTTACACTGTTACATTACCTGTGATACTATTC
>NW_025292973.1:0-1034 GCF_018294505.1 Triticum aestivum | reverse complement strand
AATGAAGATTAAGGAATGCAGAGTAAGGAACATCCATGATGTTGGGTTCATTGACCCACACATCGTTAATGGATATGTGTTGGAGCATCACCCCGCCGACATGGAGGCAGACCTGTGGTAGTTTCTTACAAAGCAGGAACTCAAAAGTGATATTCTATTTCCTTACCATTTTGGGTGAGTGTTTCTGTCTTGAGCACATTCTCTTTTGTTTACTCCATGCATGGTATGTGGCCGGCTAATCGATGAGTTATGCATGACGTACTGTGCATGTATCGTGTCCGCAGGTTCCACTGGATTCTGCTAGTAATTAAAGTTGACACCTCAGAATGTCTCGTCCACGACTCTCTGAATAAGGATCCAAAGCTTTGGGGCGGCATGAGAAGAATGCTGCAGAAGTAATTATTTTCATTCATTTGCGCTCTATATCGATCGGCCTATTTCGTTCATTTCCTAATATCAAGTAACTAATAACTCTCTTGTTCATTTAATTTTCTTTGCCTCGTAGGGTTTGAAGACGGTTCGTAGATACAAAGGTCGATGAATTCAAAAAAGAGCTAGAATTCAAAAGGTCAAAGGCTAAGAATGGTGAGGATATTCAGCCAGCGGGGACCAATCTATGTGCATACTATGTCTGTGAGATGATCCGGAGATACACCTCTGAGCGGCGGGTTCCGAGTGATACCAATGCTCAGAGGAATAACCTCCGGATGATGCTTAGTCCAGAAGCTCGCTTCCGACCACTTCAAGAGGAACTAGCTGGATGGTTCAGGAGGGAAGTCCTCCATCCTAAAGGAGAACACCATTACGAGGACGTAGAACTTTATATGCATTAAATTATGTATGGAAACTTGTTCAAAATTGTATATGGTCATCCGATGATATTGAATATATATTGTATATTCCTCTTGAATTCTTTTTGGTTCTAATTTCAAATTTGTTTGAAATTGTACATTCATATGCATGTATGTAGTACCGTAGAATATGTGAAACTCCTTCAAAATTAAAATAAAGCACAAAAGAAATAAAACAATACA
>NW_025292972.1:0-1034 GCF_018294505.1 Triticum aestivum | reverse complement strand
GCTCTGCTCGCCAAAAGGATTCATGCCATCCGTACTTAGAGCAAATCTTATGTTCCTTGCGTCAGCTGCAAAATCTTTGAACCATCTGTCGATCTTTCTCCATTGCGTTCCATCTGCGGTGTGTCTCAACTCCCCGTCCGACTTACGGTCCTCTTTGTGCCATCGCAACAACTTGGCATGCTCTTTGTTCCTGAACAGACGTTTCAACCGTGGTATTATAGGAGCATACCACATCACCTTGGCGGGAACCCTCTTCCTGGGTTTCTGGCCCTCAACATCGTCACCAGGGTCATCGCCTCTGATCTTATAACGCAATGCAGTGCATACCGGGCATTCATTCAAATTCTCGTATTCACCGCGGTAGAGGATGCAGTCGTTGATGCATGCATGTATCTTCAGAACCTCTGAACCTAGAGGGCAGACAACCTTCTTTGCTTCGTACGTACTGGCGGGAAACTCGTTATCCTTTGGAAACATATTCTTCAACATTTTCAGCAAGTTTTCAAATGCCGAGTCAGCTACACCTGCCTCTGCCTTCCATTTCAGCAAATCCAGTGTGCAGCCCAGCTTTTTCAGACCATCATCGCATCCGGGGTACAGCGCCTTTCTGTGATCCTCTAACATGCGATCCAAATTCTTCCTCTCCTTTTCAGTTTCGCAGCGTCTCCGTGCATCAGCAATGGTCCGACCAAGATCATCAACGGGATCATCACGTGCCTCTTCTTCACCTTCCCCTTCACCTTCAGCATCCTCCATGAAAGTATCACCGAAATGAGCAAGATAGCTTTCATCGATGAAATCATCCCCTTCTTCATCTTCTTCCATTATAACCCCTCTTTCTCCATGCTTGGTCCAACAATTATAGCTTGGCATGAAACCGTGCCGAAGCAGATGCATGTGAACATCTCTTGAGGAAGAGTAACCCTTCTGATTCTTACAGATAACACATGGACAGATAACAAAACCCCCCTGCTTGTTCGCATTAGCCACTACGAGGAAATCTTTCAAACCCGTAGTGAACTCGCCGGAGAGTC
>NW_025292971.1:0-1034 GCF_018294505.1 Triticum aestivum | reverse complement strand
AGTTTTCTCGGTCTCGCAAGCTATTGCAGAAGATTCGTTGAAAACTTTTCTAAGATCGCCAAGCCTCTCTCAAATCTTCTTCAGAAGCACGTCAAGTACGTTTGGTCTCCGGAGTGTGATATTGCTTTCAACTCTTTGAAAGAGAAATTGGTCACTGCTCCAGTTCTGACTCCGCCTGATGAAACCAAGCCGTACGAGGTCTTTTGTGATGCCTCTCTCCAAGGTCTCGGTGCTGTACTGATGCAAGAGAAGAAAGTTGTTGCTTATACCTCTCGCCAGTTGAAACCTAATGAGAAGAACTACCCCACTCATGATCTCGAGTTGGCGGCAGTTGTACACGCTTTGTTGACTTGGAGACATCTTCTATTGGGAAGGAAAGTGGATATTTTCACTGATCACAAGAGTCTCAAGTACATCTTCACTCAGCCTAATCTCAACCTAAGGCAGACTCGATGGGTCGAAATGATTCAAGAGTATAATCCGAGTATCGAGTATACTCCAGGCAAGGCTAATGTGATTGCTGACGCTTTGAGCAGAAAAGCATATTGCAACAGTCTGATTCTCAAGCCTTACCAACCCGAGCTTTGTGAAGCTTTTCGCAAACTGAATCTGCAAGTTGTTCCTCAAGGTTTCCTCGCCAACCTTCAAGTCTCTCCTACCTTAGAAGACCAGATTCGCCAAGCCCAACTTCTTGATGCTATGGTGAAGAAGGTGAAGATTGGTATTGCAAAGAGTCAGTCCAAGTACAAGTGCTACCGACTTGATGACAAGGACACTCTCTTCTTCGAGGATCGAATTGTTGTGCCCAAAGGTGAACTCCGTAAGGTGATCATGAACGAGGCTCACAACTCTCTCCTCTCCATCCACCCTGGTAGTACGAAGATGTATCAGGACCTCAAGCAAGCTTATTGGTGGACTCGAATGAAGCGCGAGATCGCTCAATTCGTGAATGAATGTGATGTCTGCAGAAGAGTGAAGGCAGAACACCAAAGGCCAGCTGGTCTCCTCCAACCTCTTGCCATTCCAGAATGGAA
>NW_025292970.1:0-1034 GCF_018294505.1 Triticum aestivum | reverse complement strand
ATACTATATACATGGCACATGTGATGACTAAAGTCGGGTCGGCTCGTAGGAGTACCCGCAAGTGGATCTTTGTGGCGGAGCGACAGGGCAGGTTGAGACCGCCTAGGTGAGAGGTGGGCCTGGCCCTGGTCGGCGTTCGCGGATACTTAACACGCTTAACGAGATCTTGGTATTTGATCTGAGTCTGGCCATTATGTCTATACGCACTAGCCATCTACGCGGGAGTAGTTATGGGTATCCCGGTGTCGTGGTATCAGCCGAAGCCTTCTTGACGTCAGCGACTGAGTGGCGCGCGCCGGATTGGACTGGAACGCCACTAGGCTAGGTCTGCTTCCGGCCGCGTACGCAACGTGCAGGTGTGCATAGGGCGATGGGCCCAGACCCCTGCGCGCATAGGGTTAGACCGGCGTGCTGACCTCTCTGTTGTGCTTAGGTGGGGCTGCGACGCGTTGATCTTACGAGGTCGGGCATGACCCAGAAAAGTGTGTCCGGCCAAATGGGATCGAGCGTGTTGGGTTATGTGGTGCACCCCTGCAGGGAAGTTTATCTATTCGAATAGCCGTGTCCCTCGGTAAAAGGACGACCCGGAGTTGTACCTTGACCTTATGACAACTAGAACTGGATACTAAATAAAATACACCCTTCCAAGTGCCAGATACAACCCGGTGATCGCTCTCTAACAGGGCGACGAGGAGGGGATCGCCGGGTAGGATTATGCTATGCGATGTTACTTGGAGGACTTCAATCTACTCTCTTCTACATGCTGCAAGATGGAGATGTCCAGAAGCGTAGTCTTCGACAGGACTAGCTATCCCCCTCTTATTCTGGCATTCTGCAGTTCAGTCCACTGATATGCCCCTTTACACATATACCCATGCATATGTAGTGTAGCTCCTTGCTTGCGAGTACTTTGGATGAGTACTCACGGTTGCTTCTCTCCCTCTTTTCCCCCTTTCCTTTCTATCTGGTTGTCGCAACCAGATGTTGGAGCCCAGGAGCCAGACGCCACCGTCGACGACGACACCTACGACACT
>NW_025292969.1:0-1034 GCF_018294505.1 Triticum aestivum | reverse complement strand
TAATTATAAAAGGAATGCAACACGAGGACTTCCCAGGAGGTCACCCATCCTAGTACTACTCTCGCCCAAGCACGCTTAACTTCGGAGTTCTGATGGGATCCGGTGCTTTAGTGCTGGTATGATCGCATCCGACATGTTTCCCCGTCTTCGTCCCTTATGCTTGCCACTCCCAGGTCCGCTCCAAAGACGATTCTACATTCTCACTACCATTACAACCGTTCCCTAACAATGGATAATGTCCTATACTACTTACTCTCCCGCTCAATCACGGAGACGAGTTTTCCACGGTTTCCACCCCTCCCTCCATACCGCAGCAACACGAGTTTTTTCCACCCCTTTCAGAACGCGCTCTTCGCGCCACAAAGCCGCCCCAAGACGCGCGGGCAATGAGCATCGAGCTTAAACATATCGCAAACGTCAAACATAATATAACGGGATTAATATATATCGCGCACGTGCGACATGTTTCTCACAAGGCGCAAAAAATAATTATAAAAGGAATGCAACACGAGGACTTCCCAGGAGGTCACCCATCCTAGTACTACTCTCGCCCAAAAACGCTTAACTTCGGAGTTCTGATGGGATCCGGTGCTTTAGTGCTGGTATGATCGCATCCGACATGTTTCCCCGTCTTCGTCCCTTATGCTTGCCACTCCCAGGTCCGCTCCAAAGACGATTCTACATTCTCACTACCATTACAACCGTTCCCTAACAATGGATAATGTCCTATACTACTTACTCTCCCGCTCAATCACGGAGACGAGTTTTCCACGGTTTCCACCCCTCCCTCCATACCGCAGCAACACGAGTTTTTTCCACCCCTTTCAGAACGCGCTCTTCGCGCCACAAAGCCGCCCCAAGACGCGCGAGCAATGAGCATCGAGCTTAAACATATCGCAAACGTCAAACATAATATAACGGGATTAATATATATCGCGCACGTGCGACATGTTTCTCACAAGGCGCAAAAAATAATTATAAAAGGAATGCAACACGAGGACTTCCCAGGAGGTCACCCATCCTAGTACTACTCT
>NW_025292968.1:0-1034 GCF_018294505.1 Triticum aestivum | reverse complement strand
ACGTAGGTAAGAAAACGTTCTTGCTAGAACCCTACTTCAGCCACGTAAAACTTGCAAACAACAATTAGAGGACGTCTAACTTGTTTTTGCAGCAAGTGCTTTGTGATATGATATGGCCAAAGTTGTGATGAATGATGAATGATCTATATGTCATGTATGAGATGTTCATGCTATTGTAATAGGAATCACGACTTGCATGTCGATGAGTATGACAACCGGCAGGAGCCATAGGAGTTGTCTTTATTTTTTGTATGACCTGCGTGTCATTAAAGAACGCCATGTAAACTACTTTACTTCATTACTAAACGCGTTAGTCATAGAAGTAGAAGTAGTCGTTGGCGTGACAACTTCATGAAGACACGATGATGGAGATCATGATGATGGAGATCATGGTGTCATGCCGGTGACAAGATGATCATGGAGCCCCGAAGATGAAGATCGAAGGAGCTATATGATATTGGCCATATCATGTCACTACTTTATATAATTGCATGTGATGTTTATTATGTTTTATGCATCTTGTTTACTTAGAACGACGGTTGTAAATAAGATGATTCCTTACAAAATTTCAAGAAGTGTTCTCCCCTAACTGTGCACCGTTGCTACAGTTCGTCGTTTCGAAGCACCACGTGATGATCGGGTGTGATAGATTCTTACGTTCACATACAACGGGTGTAAGACAGTTTTACACAGCGAAAACACTTAGGGTTAACTTGACGAGCCTAGCATGTACAGACATGGCCTCGGAACACGGAGACCGAAAGGTCGAACACGAGTCGTATGGAAGATACGATCTACATGAGAATGTTCACCGACGATGACTAGTCCGTCTCACGTGATGATCGGACACGGCCTAGTCGACTCGGATCGTGTAACACTTAGATGACCAAAGGGATGTCAAATCTGAGTGGGAGTTCATTATAATTTGATTAGATGAACTTAATTATCATGAACTTAGTCTAAAATTTTACAATATGTCTTGTAGATCAAATGGCCAACGTAGTCCTCAACTTCAACGCGTTCCTAGAGAAAAC
>NW_025292967.1:0-1034 GCF_018294505.1 Triticum aestivum | reverse complement strand
ATACAGCCCTTAGGGCGTCGTTTAGACTTTGGGTTTTGTTTAGATTAAAAGTTCGCCATAGCTGCAACTTCGCGTACTTCGTTTGTGTTCAGCGACCAGACAAAGGCGTCACAGAACTCCACCTTGATCAATAAAGCTTTCATCTTATATTCGCAATATCCAGATTGCAATCTCAGTTTCTTGCTTGTTCTTCGTTTGCTCGCAGGAAACAGACCCTCGTGGTCAGGTTGATCGTGCTCCGGCGTGGTCGATAACCTCTCGGAGTTGGTTTAGCGATTGCTAAGGCGCGACGTCCTCGCACGTTCGTAGTCGGATCGTCAAAGTCGACTTCCACCAAAGCGATATCCATCATCTCATCGAAAGACGGGACACCTTTGCCTCTATCAAGTGGTATCAGATTTCCAGGTTGCTCGGTGAGATTTTACAGTTTTTCATAGTTTAGATCGAGTCTGTTCTTCATACCTACAGTCCACGATAAAGCCACAAAAAAAATTAGGGTTAGTTCATCATATCCGAACCAATCTGAGCCTTTGCATAATCTTTTTAGGGTTTTTGCTTTGTTGAATTTGCGGTTGCATCGTCATGTCAAGGTTCTGGTCTTAGAGCCTAGTCTTTTAGAGTTTCGAGTTCTGGTCATAAGTTGTCACGCCGCCGCCGCACCATCATCATCGCCTTGCCATCTACCACCATTGCTTATCCGCCACCGCTTTGCATCCGTATCCATATACCACCACCAATCCGTATCCATATACCACCACCGATCCGTATCCATATACCACTACCGCTACCATATACCACCACCGCTGCCATATCCTACCGCCATATATCCACCACCAATCCGAGTTCTTTTCATATTCGGTTGGTTTTAGAGATCCATATATTTTCCGTTTCGTGTTTCCTTGCCTGAGTAGGTCTCGGAAAAAAAAAAGTCTGGAGACCCCCGGGCAGTTTTTAGGCCAAAATTTCGGCAACCAAAAATATTTTTTCCCTATCCTATTTTTAGGCCCCGGGTAGTGTTTTGAGACACTCGCCAT
>NW_025292966.1:0-1034 GCF_018294505.1 Triticum aestivum | reverse complement strand
GATTTTATGGCCTCAAGCCATTTATCGGAATCCGGGCCCACCATCGCTTCTCCATAGCTCGTAGGTTCATTGTTGTCTAGCAACATGACCTTCAAGACAGGATTACGTACCACTCTGAAGTAGTATGCATCCTTGTCATCCTACGAGGTTTGGGAGTGACTTGATCCGAAGTTTCATGATCAATATCATAAGCTTCCACTTCAATTGGTGTAGGTGCCACAGGAACAACTCCCTGTGCCCTGTCACACACTAGTTGAAGAGACGGTTCAATAACCTCATCAAGTCTCCACCATCCTCCCACTCAATTCTTTCGAGAGAAACTTTTCCTCGAGAAAGGACCTGATTCTAGAAACAATCCATATTGCTTTCGGATCTGAATTAGGAGGTATACCCAACTGTTTTGGGTTTCCTATGAAGATGCATTTTATCCGCTTTGGGTTCGAGCTTATCAACCTGAAACTTTTTCATATAAGCGTCGCAGCCCCAAACTTTTAAGAAACGATAACTTAGGTTTCTCTAAACCATAATTCATACGGTGTCATCTCATCGGAATTACGTGGTGCCCTATGTTAAAGTGAATGTGGTTGTCTCTAATGCCTAACCCATGAATGATAGTGGTAATTCGATAAGAGACATCATGGTACGCACCATATCCAATAGGGTGCAACTATGATGTTCGGACACACCATCACATTATGGTGTTCCAGGCGGTATTAATTGCGAAACAATTTCCACAATGTCTTAATTGTGTGCCAAAACTCGTAACTCAGATATTCATCTCTATGATCATATCATAGACATTTTATCCTCTTGTCACAATGATCTGCTACTTCACTCTGAAATTACTTGAACCATTCAATAATTCAGACTTGTGTTTCATCAAGTAAATATACTCAACATTTACTCGAATCATCTGTGAAGTAAGAACATAATGATATTCACTGCATGCCTCAGCACTCATTCGACTGCACACATCAAAATGTGTTACTTCCAACAAGTTGCTATCTTGTTCCATCTTACTGAAAATGAGGCTT
>NW_025292965.1:0-1034 GCF_018294505.1 Triticum aestivum | reverse complement strand
CTCCAGATTTTTTTTGCGTTCCCTACACACCATTCAAAGCGACGTCATCAATTTTCAAAACTTTCTGACATCATTTGCTCTTTTTTAGTCATTTACCGATTTGTTTAGAGAGCTAAATGACCGTGAAATTGAAAATCACTACAAAATGAACTCTGAAAATGTCGAAACTTGGCATGGTATCATCATTTCACCCACATAGCATGTGCGAAAGAGTAGAGAGGGTTACGGCAAAAACTGGACGCACTTCGTGTACAAACTGGACAATCTCTTTCGGAGTATCAGGGTTTCGGACGAGAACTCATCTGTTACATGGGCACTTCATTTTTTTAAACTCATTACAACTCCAGACTTTTTTCGCGTTCCGTACGCACCATTCAAAGCGACAACATCAATTTTCAACACTTTCTGACATCATTTGCTATTTTTCAGTCATTTACCGATTTGTTTAGAGAGCTAAATGATCGTGAAATTGAAAATCACTACAAAATGAACTCTGAAAATGTCGAAACTTGGCATCGTATCATCATTTCAGCCACATAGCATGTGCAAAAGAGTAGAGAGGGTTAGGCAAAAACTGGACGCACTTCGTGTACAAACTGGACAATCTCTTTCGAAGTATCAGGGTTTCTGACGAGAACTCATCTGTTACATGGGCACTTCATTTTTTTAACTTATTACAACTCCAGACATTTTTGCGGTCCCTACACACCATTCAAAGCGACGTCATCAATTTTCAAAACTTCCTGACATCATTTGCTATTTTTTAGTCATTTACCGATTTGTTTAGAGAGCTAAATGACCGTGAAATTGAAAATCACTACAAAATGAACTCTGAAAATGTCGAAACTTGGCATGGTATCATCATTTCACCCACATAGCATGTGCAAAAGAGTAGAGAGGGTTACGGCAAAAACTGGACGCACTTCGTGTAGAAACTGGACAATCTCTTTCGGTGTATCAAGGTTTTGGACGAGAACTCATCTGTTACACTGGCACTTCATTTTTTCATACTTATTACAATCCCAGATTTTTTT
>NW_025292964.1:0-1034 GCF_018294505.1 Triticum aestivum | reverse complement strand
AAACTTCAATAAATCATAGAAAATTAACCGTAACTCCAAATGAAATAAATTATATATGAAAAATTATCAGAAAAATTCAAGGAATCCATCTGTACCATTTTCATGCATGTTAGAACAACTTATAGCTGCTGTTTAGCACAAATCAATTAAAGGGCATTTAAATAATCACATATGGAGTTTGAATTTGAATCTTGTATTCAAACCAACTTCATTTAACTTGTTGCTAGATGCATTAGCCCAAAACACATTCATTTTGCTATGTCATGATCATGCATCATATTGTGCATTGCATTGATTGTGTTTCCTTCTGTGTTGCCGGTATTTGTCCCCTCTCGATAGACGTGATACCGAGGATGTGATCGTTGACACTGATGAAGACTCAATGTTATCTTCAGAAGTGCCAGGCAAGCAAAACCCCCTTGTTCATTCCGATAAAATCCCACTCTCTCGCTCCTGCTCTCTTTTACTGCATTAGGACAACAATGACATATTTGATACTTGCTGCGGTAGCTGAACCCCTTTATCCTTTGCATGACCTGTCATTGCCACAATAAATAGATGAAACCCACTAGCATGAGTAGGAGTTGTTTGAGCCCTGATGTGCCTACTCATTCATGCTTGTTTGTCATGCCTGCTACTGCTTAGAGTTGAGTCAGGTCTGATTCATCGGGGATGAATCAGAGGCGTGTGAACATGTCCTACTGTGTGTGAGCTAAGTGTGTGAACACGATTTGGTAAAGGTAGCGGTGAGAGGCCATGTAGGAGTACATGGTGGGTTGTCTCATTGCAGCCGTCCTCAGGAACTGAGTTCTGTGTTTGTGATCCATGACCAGCTACTACCACACATTGGAATGCTTAAGTGCCCCTCTCGACTTATTAATCAACATGATCTCTGTCCAGGAGTTGCAACTAGTTTCTGGTGTTTGTAGGTAGTGTTAGTAGTCTACCAAGTGGCACCCGGTACAGGTGGGCTTGGGACAGACTAGGCACCGTGGCACGGTGTACCAAGTGGCACCCGGTTGGTGGGCTTGGGA
>NW_025292963.1:0-1034 GCF_018294505.1 Triticum aestivum | reverse complement strand
GTGGTACGTTCGGCTTGATCGAGGATACGAATGGGGTACTCTCGATATGTAAGATTATCTTGGAGATCAAGCGTTTCGTGGTCCACTTCACGGATAGGATCCGAGAAGCAACGCCTGAGTTGAGAAACGTGGAAGACATCGTGAACTCTGGAGAGGTGCGGAGGTAGTTCCAACTGGTAGGCAACTTCTCCTCGTTTGGCAAGAATGCAAAAAGGTCCAATGTAACGAGGAGCCAATTTGCCTTTGATACCGAAACGATGGGTTCCCTTCAGAGGGGTGACCCGAAGATAAGCCTTCTCGTCAACCTCGAAAGTCATAGCCTTATGTTTTCGGTCATATTGACTCTTTTGACGGGATTGGGCTGTTTTCAACTTTTCACGAACGATACGAACTTGTTCTTCTGCTTCCTGAATCATATCCGGGCCAAAGAATTTTCTTTCCCCGGTCTCTGACCAGTTAAGGGGTGTTCGACATCGTCGTCCATAGAGAACTTCAAAAGGGGCTTTACCCAAGCTAGATTGATAGCTGTTGTTATAAGCGAATTCGGCAAATGGAAGGCACTTCTCCTAGTCCATTCCGAATGAGATAACAGAGGCTCGAAGCATGTCTTCTAGAATCTGGTTGACGCGTTCCACTTGACCACTTGACTGAGGGTGGAAAGCGGTGCTAAAAGAGAGACGGGTTCCCATAGCATTTTGGAAGCTTTCCCAAAATCGAGAGGTGAAAAGACTTCCTCGATCCGAGTTAATTTCCAAAGGAACACCATGGAGAGACACTATTCGGGAGATGTACAAATCTGCCAGCTGACTAGCGGTTATACTCTCACGAACAGGTAAGAAATGAGCTACTTTGGAAAGACGATCGACCACGACGAAAATAGCATTATTCCCTCTCTTGGTCCTGGGAAAACCGGTAATGAAATCCATACCAATTTTATCCCATTTCCATTCAGGAATAGCTAAGGGTTGAAGGGTGCCAGCAGGCCGTTGGTGCTCTGCTTTTACACGACGACAGACGTCGCAATTAGCAATAAA
>NW_025292962.1:0-1034 GCF_018294505.1 Triticum aestivum | reverse complement strand
GTATGTCAGATGTTCGCAACAACCACAGACAACGTTCGAGGTTCAGCACACTGAGCGGTGCATTAAGGACATAAGCCTTCTATGAAGCAATGAGGACAATCCTCAGTTTACGGACCTAGTCCGCATAATTGCTACTATCAACTTTCAACTAATTTTTCTCTAGGAACATATCTAAACAGTAGAACTATAGCGTGAGCTACGACATAATTTGCAAAAACCTTTTGACTATGTTCAGGATAATTAAGTTCATCTTATGAACTCCCACTCAGATAGACATCCCTCTAGTCATCTAAGTGATTACATGATCCGAGTCAAACTAGGCCGTGTCCGATCATCACGTGAGACGGACTAGTCATCATCGGTGAACATCTTCATGTTGATCGTATCTTCTATACGACTCATGTTCGACCTTTCGGTCTCCGTGTTCCGAGGCCATGTCTGTACATGCTAGGCTCGTCAAGTTAACCCTAGGTGTTTCACGTGTGTAAATCTGTCTTACACCCGTTGTATGTGAACGTTAGAATCTAACACCCGATCATCACGTGGTGCTTCGAAACACGAACTGTCGCAACGGTGCACAGTTAGGGGAGAACACTTCTTGAAATTGTTGTAAGGGATCATCTTATTTACTACCGTCGTTCTAAGCAAATAAGATGTATAAACATGATAAACATCACATGCAATAAAATAGTGACATGATATGGCCATCATCACTTTGCTCCTTTTGATCTCCATCTTCGGGGCTCCATGATCATCATCGTCACCGGCATGACACCATGATCTCCATCATCATGATCTCCATCATCGTGTCTTCATGAAGTTGCCTCGCCAACTATTACTTCTACTACTATGGCTAACGGTTAGCAATAAAGTAAAGTAATTACATGACGTTTAAGTTGACACGCAAGTCACAAATAAATAAAGACAACTCCTATGGCTCCTGCCGGTTGTCATACTCATCGACATGCAAGTCGTGATTCCTATTACAAGAACATGATCAATCTCATACATCACATATATCATTCATCACATCC
>NW_025292961.1:0-1034 GCF_018294505.1 Triticum aestivum | reverse complement strand
AATTACCACTATTGTTCATGGGTTAGGCATTAGAGACAACCACATTCACTTTAAATAGGGCACCACGTAATTCCGTTGAGATGACACCGTATGAATTATGGTTTAGAGAAACCTAAGTTGTCGTTTCTTAAAGGTTTGGGGCTGCGACGCTTATGTGAAAAAGTTTCAGGATTAAGCTCGAACCCAAAGCAGATAAAATGCATCTTCATAGGACACCCAAAACAGTTGGGTATACCTCCTAATTCAGATCCGAAAGCAATATGGATTGTTTCTTGAATCGGGTCCTTTCTCGAGGAAAGGTTTCTCTCGAAAGAGTTGAGTGGGAGGATGGTGGAGACTTGATGAGGTTATTGAACCGTCTCTTCAACTAGTGTGTGGCAGGGCACAGGAAGTTGTTCCTGTGGCACCTACACCAATTGAAGTGGAAGCTTATGATATTGATCATGAAACTTCGGATCAAGTCACTACCAAACCTCGTAGGACGACAAGGACACGTACTACTTCGGAGTGGTAAAGTGATCCTATCTTGAAGGTCATGTTGCTAGACAACAATGAACCTATGAGCTATGGAGAAGCGATGGTGGGCCCGAATTCCGACAAATGGTTAGAAGCCATGAAATCTGAGATAGTATCCATATATCAGAACAAAGCATGGACTTTGATGGACTTGCCCGATGATCGGCAATCCATTGAGATAAATGGATCTTTTAAGAAGAAGACGGACGTGGATGGTAATGTCACCATCTATGAAGCTCGACTTGTGGCGAAGTGTTTTCCGACAAGTTCAAGGAGTTGACTACGATGAGATTTTCTCACTCGTAGCGATGCTTAAAGTCCGTCGGAATCATGTTAGCATTAGCTGCATTTATGAAATCTGGCAGATGGATGTCAAGACAAGTTTCCTTACTAGTTTTCGTAAGGAAAGGTTGTATGCAATACAATCAGAAAAGTTTTGTCGATCCTAAGGATGCTAAAAGGTATGCTAGCTCCAGCGATCCTTTTAAGGACTGGAGTAAGCATCTCGGAGTTGGAAT
>NW_025292960.1:0-1034 GCF_018294505.1 Triticum aestivum | reverse complement strand
AGAGAGAGAGAGAGAGAGAGAGAGAGAGAGAGAGAGAATGTAGCTGGGCGTGGCAAAAAGAGCTGGTTTTTCACTGGTTTTCTAGGTTTTTTCGTTCCTCCATTTTCTTCTCTGTTATTGGTTTTTTCTTTCTTTTTGGCTTTTCTTGTTCTTTTTCTATTTTATTCTCAATTTTTGTTTTTATATCTTTATTTAGTTTTAATGCTTTTTCGTTTTCTTATGTTTCTTTTATTTATTCTTCTTCCGCTTTTGTTCTGCTTTCATTTTTTATTCTTTCTACTTTTTGTTCTTTGTTTTTTTTCTTTGTTTTTTTACTTTACATTTTATTTTTTAGTTTCATTTTTTTGGTTTCTTTGTTTCTTTTGTTTTTATTCTACATTGTGTGTATATGATCACAATATTTTTCTAATGGACCTTTAATATTTTTTCAATGTTACTTTATCACTTTTTAATACATGGTCAACATTGTTTCTATACACAATTCAGCATTTTCCAAATAGTTGACCAACATTTTTGAAATGCTTGGATTAACATATTTTCTATGCACATTTAACATCTTTTTCAAATGCTTGACTAATATTTTCTAAATACAATATTAAGAAAAATTGAAAATATAGTCAACATTTTTTATTATACACATCTAACATTTTCTAAATGCTTTGTGCTGTATTTTTTCAAATGCTTTTATACATTTATTATATACATTATAAAATGTTCATGCTTTTTTTAGTACATGGTAAATATTTTTCTATTAATTTTTAACATTTTTCAAATGCAGGATTATTACTTTTCAAATGCTTTTTCAACTTCTTTTTAAATGCTTGGTTAACAGTTTTATATACATGATCAAATTAATTCATCATTTTTAATACACGGTAAACATTTGTTCAATGCACGTTTAAATTTGTTCCAATAAACATTGTTTCAAATACTTGATTAACATTTTTATATACATGATTAAGAAATCATCATCTATTTAATGCTTGGTCAACTTTTTTCTATACACATTAAAAAAATTCAAATTCTTGATCTAT
>NW_025292959.1:0-1034 GCF_018294505.1 Triticum aestivum | reverse complement strand
GCCACCCCTTGCTCCTATATAAGTAGATCCATCTAGTAGCTTTTTCCTTGGGATTTGTTTAGTTAAAAGTTAGCCAACGCAACTTCGTGTACTTCGTTTGTGTCCAACGACCAGACCAAGACCGCTTACGGATCCCCACCATTATCAATACCTCATATATATTTGCAATATTCAGATTGCTTTATCATATTCTTGCTCGTTCTTCGATTGCTTGCAGGAATAGACCTTCGTGGTCAGGCTGACCGTGCTTCCGGCATCGTCAGTAACCTCAGGAGATTGGTTTAGCGATTGCTAAGGCACAACGTCGTGCACGTTTGTAGTCGGATCATCAAAGTCGTCTCCACCAAATCGATAGTTATCATCTCATCGAAAGATCGGGACACCCTCGCCTCTATCAGGTACCTATGCAAGCATGTTCCTTATTACTTGGTAGACCATGGCAATTTGATAAAAATTCTGTACACCATGGTAGAAATAATCACTATACTCTTGTTCATAAGGATAAAAATATTACTTTGCTTCCTATGACTCCTAATTCCATTTTGAAAGATGATATTAATAGAGCTAATAAAGCACAACAGGAGAAGAATAAGAGCGAAAATCAGATTGTGGCAAAAGAATTTGAGCAACAAATGAAGCCTAATAATAAACCATCTAGTGTTGCTTCTGAAATTAAATTGAAAAGTGCATGTTTATTTGCCACCAAATCTGATATTGATGAGCTAGATTTCAGCAAATCTGTTTGCTATGCTTTTGTGTGCAAAGAGGCATTATTTTCATTCGAGGACGTGCCTTCCTCTTTGCCTCCTGCTGTCACTAACATTTTGCAGGAGTTCGCTGACGTTTTTCCACAAGACGTGCCACCGGGATTACCGCCTATTCGAGGGATTGAGCATCAGATTGACTTAATTCCCGGTGCTTCACTGCCAAACCGTGCACCATACCGTACCAATCCAGAGGAGACGAAGGAGATTATGCGTCAAGTACAAGAGCTTCTCGACAAAGGTTATATACGCGAATCCCTTAGTCCTTGT
>NW_025292958.1:0-1034 GCF_018294505.1 Triticum aestivum | reverse complement strand
ACAACGTACACGAGTCCACTAATCACCACACAATACACTATTATGGATTCATCCCCGTCTCCCTACGAGAAGGCCATCCATAGCACTCACACTTGTCTTGAGCATTTTAGAGTATCCACTTCAAGTTGTCTATGTACCATGTAAGCATCCAAGAAGTCCATAACCGCGGACCCGGCTATTCGAATAGATCATGTTAACCCTGCAGGGGTGTACTTCTTCACACACGCTCTCGCCACTTACCGCCATGTACACGTCATGTATCTCGGCAACCTTCAAGCGGAAGCCTGGCGAGGGTGTCGGCCACGACCTGACTAACCACACAAGACTCTAGTCCAGGTTTATCGCCTATTCAGGTTCCATCCGCAAGGAGATCCGGCCGGGGTGTCGCTTACGGCCCCAAACGATGTGTACAGGGTTCCCGAGCCCACCATCCGGGTGCCACTCGGTACACCAGGCCACGTGTGCCTAGTCTGTCCCAAGCCCACCCTGCCGGGTGCCACTTGGTAGAAAAATAGCACTACCTACAAACACCAGAAACTAGTTGCGACTCCTGGACAGAGACCAAGTTGGTTAATAAGTCGAGAGGGGTCGAGTTACCGGAACCCAATGTGTGGTAGTATCGAGTCATTGGACAACATACATAGAACTCAGTGCTTAAGGATGGTTCTAGTGAGACAACCCACCATGTACTCCTACATGGCCTCTCACCGCTACCTTTACCAAATCGTGTTCACACACTTCACTCTCAGCATCAGAACATATCGTAACACTCCAATTCATTCCCAATGAACCAGACCTGACACAACTCTAAGCAATAGCAGGCATAGCATGGTAGGAACACAACATGGCTCAATCAACTCCTACACATGCTAGTGGGTTTCAACTATTTACTGTGGCAATGACAGGTCATGCAGAGGAATGGGTTCAACTACCGCAGCACAAAGTAGCAGATGAATCGTTGTTGTCCTAATGCAATAACTGAGAGCAGGGGCGAGAGAGTAGGGTTTTATCGAAATGAACAAGGGGGTTTGCTT
>NW_025292957.1:0-1034 GCF_018294505.1 Triticum aestivum | reverse complement strand
TGCATAGCCTGACATTGTCGCTACATCTGTTGATACCTTACCTGCAATCCTAAATGCTTAGTATAGGATGCTAGTTTATCATCATTGGCCCTACATTCTTGTCAGTCTGCCTTGCTATACTATCGGGCCGTGATCACTTGGGAGGTGATCACGGGTATATACTATACATACCTACATACTATACAGATGGTGACTAAAGTCGGGTCAGCTCATTGAGTACCCGCAAGTGATTCTGACGAGGGGGCTGAAAGGACAGGTGGCTCCATCCCGGTAGAGGTGGGCCTGGGTTCCCGACGGCCCTCGACTGTTACTTTGTGGCGGAGCGACAGGGCAGGTTGAGACCACCTAGGAGACAGGTGGGCCTGGCCCTGTTCGGCATTCGCGGATACTTAACACGCTTAACGAGATCTTGGTATTTGATCTGAGTCTGGCTACGAGCCTATACGCACTAACCATCTACGTGGGAGTAGTTATGGGTATCCCGACGTCGTGGTATCAGCCGAAGCACTTTAGACGTCAGCGACGGAGCGGCGCGCGCCGAATTGGACTGGAACGCCACTAGGCTAGGTCTGCTTTCGGCCGCCCTCGCAACGTGCAGGTGTGCTATGGGCGATGGGCCCAGACCCCTGTGCGCTTAGGTTTAGACCGGCGTGCTGGCCTCTCTGTTGTGCCTAGGTGGGGCTGCGACGTGTTGATCTTCCGAGGCCGGGCATGACCCAGGAAAGTGTGTCTGGCCAAATGGGATCGAGCGTGTTGGGCTATGTGGTGCACCCCTGCAGGGAAGTTAATCTATTCGAATAGCCGTGATCTTCGGTAACAGGACGACTTGGAGTTGTACCTTGACCTTATGACAACTAGAACCGGATACTTAATAAAACACACCCTTCCAAGTTCCACAGACAACCCGGTGATCGCTTTTCCGCAGGGCGACGAGGAGAGGATCGCCGGGTAGGATTATGCTACTCGAGATGCTACTTGGAGATGTTACTTGGAGATGCTACTTGGAGGACTTCCATCTACTCTCTTCTACATGC
>NW_025292956.1:0-1034 GCF_018294505.1 Triticum aestivum | reverse complement strand
GGACTATTACTCACTGTTTTCAGGTCCCGAAGTGATTTCCATAGTTGTTGAACCCCAAGGCGCGCTTACGTGTCGATCATCAATACTCATAGTTTTGGCTGATTCTGGCCCGTATCATGGACTATTACTCACTTTTTTGGGCCCCCGGAGTGATTTCCACGATTAACGAACCACAGGGTGCATTTACGTGTCGGTCATCAACACTCACAGTTTTGGCCAATTCTGGCCCATTTCTTGGACTATTACTCTATTTTTGTGTCTCGGCGTGATTTCCATGTTTGACGAACACCGGGGTGCATTTATGTGTCGCTCATCAACACTCGCAGTTTTGGCCGATTCTGGCCCGTTTCGTGGAGTATTACGCACTGTTTTGGAGTATCGAAGTGATTTCAACGATTAACGAACCGCGGGTGCGTTTACGTTTCGGTCATCAACACTTACACTTTTGTCCGATTCTTGCCTTTTTTGTATACTATTACTCACTGTTTTGGGGTCCCGGAGTGATTTCCACGATTAACGGACCTCGGCGTGCGTTTACGTGTCGGTCATCAACACTCACAGTTTTGGCCGATTCTGGCCCGTTTCATGGACTATTACTCACTTTTTTGGGGCCCCGGAGTGATTTCCACGATTAACGAACCCCTGGGTGCGCTTACGGGTTGGTTATCAACACTCGCGGTTTTTGTCGATTCTAACCCGTTTCGTGGACTGTTACTCACCGTTTTGGGGCCCCAAAGCGATTTCCATGGTTGTGGAACCCCAAGGTGCGCTTAAGTGTAGGTCATCAACAATCACAGTTTGGGCTGATTCTTGCCCGTTTCTTGGACTATTACTTAGTTATGGGGGTCCCGAAATGACCCCGGGTTGTGTTTACGTGTCGGTCAACAACACTCACAATTTTGGCCAATTCTAACGTGTTTTGTGGACTATTACTCACTGTTTTCAGGTCCCGGAGTGATTTCCATAGTTGTTGAACCCCAAGGCGCGCTTACGTGTCCATCATCAATACTCATAGTTTTGGCTGATTCTGGCCC
>NW_025292955.1:0-1034 GCF_018294505.1 Triticum aestivum | reverse complement strand
GTCTCGCCAATCTTATGCTTCCACGACTATCACTACCGTTTAGTAATAAAGTAAAGCATTACATCGCGATTGCATTGCATACAATAAAGCGACAACCATATGGCTCCTGCCAGTTGCCGATAACTTGGTTACAAAACATGATCATCTCATACAATAAAATTCAGCATCATGCCTTGACCATATCACATCACAACATGCCCTGCAAAAACAAGTTAGACGTCCTCTACTTTGTTGTTGCATGTTTTACGTGGCTGCTATGGGCTTAAGTAAGAACCAATCTCACCTACGCATCAAAACCACAACGATAGTTTGTCAAATAGACTCTGTTTTAACCTTCGCAAGGACCGGGCGTAGCCATACTTGGTTCAACTAAAGTTGGAGAGGCAGTCGCCCGCAAGCCATCTCTGTGCAAAGCACGTCGAGGGAACCGGTCTCGCGTAAGCGTACGCGTAAGGTTGGTCCGGGTCGTCTCGTCCAACAATACCGCCGAACAAAAATATGACATGCTGGTAGGCAGTATGACTTGTATCGTCCACAACTTACTTGTGTTCTACTCGTGCATATAACATCAACATCAATAACCTAGGCTCGGATGCCACTGTTAGGTTTCGTAGTAATTTCAAAAATTTTCCTACGCACACGCAAGATCATGTGATGCATAGCAACGAGGGGAGAGTGTTGTCTACGTACCCAACGCAGACCGACTGCGGAAGCGATGACACGACGTAGAGGAAGTAGTCGTACGTCTTCACGATCCAACCGATCAAGCACCGAAACTACGGCACCTCCGAGTTCGAGCACACGTTCAGCTCGATGACGATCCCCGGACTCCGATCCAGCAAAGTGTCGGGGAAGAGTTCCGTCAGCACGACGGCGTGGTGACGATCTTGATGAACTACAGCAGCAGGGCTTCGCCTAAACTCCGCTACAGTATTATTGAGGAATATGGTGGCAGGGGGCACCGCACACGGCTAAGGGATCGATCACGTGGATCAACTTGTGTCAACTTGTGTGTTTAGAGGTGCCCCTGCCTC
>NW_025292954.1:0-1034 GCF_018294505.1 Triticum aestivum | reverse complement strand
CCAGCGAGGCCAAGAAAACTCCTCACTTGTGTGACCGTTTTGGGTTGCGGCCAACTCTCAATAGCTTCAATCTTGGCTTTATCAACTTCAATTCCCTGTGGAGTAACAACATAGCCAAGAAAAGATACTCGGTCGGTGCAAAAGGTGCACTTCCCAAGGTTACCAAACAAACGTGCATCACGTAGAGCAATAAAAACAGCACGTAAATGTTCCAAATGTTCTTCCAAAGATCTGCTATAAATCAATATGTCATCAAAGTAAACTACCACAAATCGTCCAATGAAAGCACGTAAAACTTCGTTCATTAATCTCATGAAAGTACTAGGTTCATTAGTTAACCCAAAAGGCATGACTAACCACTCATATAATCCAAACTTAGTTTTGAATGCTGTTTTCCATTCATCTCCCAATTTCATACAAATTTGATGGTATCCACTACGCAAATCAACTTTGGAGAATATTGTAGAGCCACTCAATTCATCAAGCATATCATCTAGCCTAGGAATAGGATGACGATTACGAATAGTAATATTATTAATGCCTCTACAATCAACACACATACGTGATGTACCATCCTTTTTCGGCACTAGAATAATAGGAACAACACAAGGACTAAGGGATTCGCGTATATAACCTTTGTCGAGAAGCTCTTGTACTTGACGCATAATCTCCTTCGTCTCCTTTGGATTGGTACGGTATGGTGCATGGTTTGGAAGTGAAGCACCGGGAATTAAGTCAATCTGATGCTCAATCCCTCGAATAGGCGGTAATCCCGGTGGCACGTCTTGTGGAAAGACGTCAGCGAACTCCTGCAAAATGTTAGTGACAGCAGGAGGCAAAGAGGAAGGCACGTCCTCGAATGAAAATAATGCCTCTTTGCACACAAAAGCATAGCAAACAGATTTGCTGAAATCTAGCTCATCAATATCAGATTTGGTGGCAAATAAACATGCACTTTTCAATTTAATTTCAGAAGCAACACTAGATGGTTTATTATTAGGCTTCATTTGTTGCTCAAATTCTTTTGCCACAAT
>NW_025292953.1:0-1034 GCF_018294505.1 Triticum aestivum | reverse complement strand
TTATTGGATCAAAAAAATCACAATTAGAGTACTCTTGAGGAGTTCTCCATTCATAAATCGTGACTCTGCCAGTTCTACCTTTCTGCATGGGTTATCCGGAAGAAATATGTTGAACTTGGTTCGACATACTAATCTATGCATCCACAACTCAGAAAGTTATATGTTCCTTTGAGTTGTTCTCTTTAGTTGCATTCTGACCCTCGTCTATCAATTGATATCAAGAGTATGCATGCATTCGTTTATCGATGCCTATTACTCTTGTGATCCGTCAAGCCATTCTATTGCAGAATGACTAGGAGAAACAAACTCCAGTACCTCATCCATATCTAGGATTGGGTCAAAGTAGTTGTATTCCGCAGATCAAATGCCAATCCAGCTTTTGGTTCTGCTCTACCTTGGAGTATTACATATTTTATATCGAGATTATTATAGGAATTGCACACCATCCCATGAACTCTTGGTACAGTGATACTTCTTGCCATCACTATTCATTCCTCGGCCCTCGTGTTGATGCAACCGGAATACCGACAAATGAATTGTGATGTGTGAAATCAATATTGCTAGCAACTCTGTTGCTTGGTAGTTAAAGGATAATAATTTCATTCTTAGTATGTTGGTTTTCGAATCATCATTCTAAGGTTGATCATGCTACCTAGTCCTTGTTCTCAGTGCCCTCCTCGATCGATGGGTTAGGATTATTTCAAATTCTTGCTCTATTGATCATATCGTCTTGCCCTGAAAAGCAAGATTGTTCTCGAGCTTAGTAACATACCGGTGGCTCGTGATTTTCTGAATATCTTCTCAGAAGTATTACCAGGTTGTCACCTGACCGCTATGTTGAGCTCGTGATCAAGTTGGTTTCTTGTGAACCACCTTCTCTCCAAGAATCGGTGTTAGATATCCCTGAGCTAGTTGGTTAAGCTAAACAATAACTTGGAGGGTTGGAAGATAAAAGCTTGTCTGACTTAGTTCGTTCCAAAGGGATATTCTTGTGTAGTGTGTGTTGAAGAAAGATGATATCTTCATCGATTGGT
>NW_025292952.1:0-1034 GCF_018294505.1 Triticum aestivum | reverse complement strand
AGAAACGACTAGTAGCGGCAAGAAGAATTGGCAACATCAACGCCCACAACTTCTTTGTGTTCTACTCGTGCATAGTAACTACGCATAGGCCTGGCTCATGATGCCACTGTTGGGAATCGTAGCATAATTTAAAATTTTCCTACGCTCACCAAGATGCATCTATGGAGTCTACTAGCAACGAGGGGAAAGGAGTGGATCTACATACCCTTGTAGATCGCGAGCGGAAGCGTTCCAATGAACGTGGATGACGGAGTCGTACTCGCCGTGATCCAAATCACCGATGACCGAGTGCCGAACGGACGGCACCTCCGCGTTCAACACACGTATGGTGCAGCGACGTCTCCTCCTTCTTGATCCAGCAAGGGGGAAGGAGAGGTTGATGGAGATCCAACAGCACGACGGCGTGGTGGTGGATGTAGCGGGTCTCCGGCAGGGCTTCGCCGAGCTTCTGCGAGAGAGAGAGAGGTGTTGCAGGGGAGGAGGGAGGCGCCCAAGGCTTAGATCTTGCTGCCCTCCCTTCCCCCCACTATATATAGGGCCAAGGGAGAGGGGGGGCGCAGCCTTGCCCCTTCCTTCAAGGAAGGGTGCGGCCAGGGGGGAGTCCTTCCCCCCCAAGGCACCTCAGAGGTGCCTTCCCCCTTTAGGACTCTCCCTTCTTTCTTATCTCTTGCGCATGGGCCTCTTGGGGCTGGTGCCCTTGGCCCATATAGGCCAAGGCGCACCCCTTACAGCCCATGTGGCCCCCCGGGGCTGGTGGACCCCCTTGGTGGACCCCCGGACCCCTTTCGGCACTCCCGGTACAATACCGATAAAGCGCGAAACTTTTTCGGCGACCAAAATAAGACTTCCCATATATAAATCTTTACCTCCGGACCATTCCGGAACCTCTCGTGACGTCCGGGATCTCATCCGGGACTCCGAACAACTTTCGGGTTTCCGCATACATATATCTCTACAACCCTAGCGTCACCGGACCTTAAGTGTGTAGACCCTACGGGTTCGGGAGACATGCAGACATGACCGAGACGCCTCTC
>NW_025292951.1:0-1034 GCF_018294505.1 Triticum aestivum | reverse complement strand
AGGTCATTGACACTCGCCGTTTTGGCTGATTCGACCCGTCTCATGGGCTATTGCTCACCTTTTTGAGGTCCTGGAGCGATTTCCATGATTAATGATCCCTGAGGTGCGCTTACGTGTAGGTCATCAACACTTGCAGTTTTGGCCTATTTTGGAGCATTTCGTGGACTATTACTCACCATTTTCAGGTCTTGGAGCGATTTCCACGATTGATGAACCTCGGGGTGCATTTACCTATCGGTCATCAACACTCGTAGGTTTGGCCGATTCTGGCCCGTTTCATGGAGTATTACTGACCGTTTTGGGGTCCCGAAGCGATTTTCTTGGTTTATGGACCCCATGGTGCGCTTACGTGCATGACATTAACACTCGCCATTTTGGCCGATTCGGGCCCGTTTCGTGGACTATTACTCACTGTTTTGGGATCCCAGAGCGACTTTTATGGTTGCTGAACCCCAAGGTGCGCTTACGTATCGTTCATCAACACTCACCTCTTTGACGATTCTGACCCGTTTCATGGACTATTACTCACCGTTTTGGGGTAAGGAGCAATTTCCATGGTTACTGAACCCTGAGGTGCGCTTACGTGCAGGTCATTGACACTCACTGTTTTGGCCGAGTCTGTCCCGTTTCGTGGACTACTACTCACCAATTTGGGGCCCTAGAGCGATTTTTATGGTTGCCGAAGCCCAAGGTGTGCTTACGTGTCGTTCATCAACACTCGCCATTTTGGCTGATTCTGGCCCGTTTCATGGGCTATTACTCATTGATTTGGGGTTTCAGAGTGATTTTATGGTTACTGAACCCTAATGTGCGCTTACGTGTAGGTCATTAACACTCAAAATTTTCGCTGATTCTGGCCCGTTTCGTGGACTATTAATCACCATTTTGGGGTCCCGAAGCGATTTTAATGGTTGCTAAACCCCATGAAGCGCTTACGTGTCATTCATCAACACTCTCTGTTTTGCCCGATTCTGGCCCGTTTCATGGGCTATTACTCACCATTTTGGGGTTCCTGTGCGATTTCCTTGCTTGTT
>NW_025292950.1:0-1034 GCF_018294505.1 Triticum aestivum | reverse complement strand
GGTGTAAGACAGTTTTACACAGCGAAAACACTTAGGGTTAACTTGACGAGCCTAGCATGTGCAGACATGGCCTCGGAACACGGAGACCGAAAGGTCGAACACGAGTCGTATGGAAGATACGATCAACATGAAAATGTTCACCGACGATGACTAGTCCGTCTCACGTGATGATCGGACACGGGCTAGTCGACTCGGATCGTGTAACACTTAGATGACTAAAGGGATGTCTAATCTAAGTGGGAGTTCATAATTTGATTAGAACTTTATTATCATGAACTTAGTCTAAAACCTTTGCAAATATGTCTTGTAGATCAATGGCCAACGCTAATGTCAACATGAACTTCAACGCGTTCCTAGAGAAAACCAAGCTGAAAGATGATGGCAGCAACTATACGGACTGGGTCCGGAACCTGAGGATCATCCTCATAGCTGCCAGAAAACAATATGTCCTAGAAGGACCACTAGGTGACGCTCCCGTCCCAGAGAACCAAGACATTATGAATGCTTGGCAAACTCGCGCTGATGATTACTCCCTCGTTCAGTGTGGCATGCTTTACAGCTTAGAACCGGGGCTCCAAAAGCGTTTTGAGCATCACGGAGCATATGAGATGTTCGAAGAGCTGAAACTAGTTTTTCAAGCTCATGCCCGGGTCGAGAGATATGATGTCTCCGACAAGTTCTACAGTTGTAAGATGGAGGAAAACAGTTCTGTCAGTGAGCACATCCTGAAGATGTCTGGGTTGCACAACCGTATGACCCAGCTGAACATTAACCTCCCAGATGAGGCGGTCATTGACAGAATCCTCCAGTCGCTCCCACCAAGCTACAAGAGCTTTGTGATGAACTACAACATGCAGGGAATGGAAAAGACCATTCCTGAAGTGTTCTCGATGCTGAAGTCAGCAGAGGCTGAAATCAAGAAAGAACATCAAGTGTTGATGGTCAATAAGACCACTAAGTTCAAGAAAGGCAAGGGTAAGAAGAACTTCAAGAAGGACGGCAAAGATGTTGCCGCGCCTGGTAAGCCAGTTACC
>NW_025292949.1:0-1034 GCF_018294505.1 Triticum aestivum | reverse complement strand
AACCGTAACTCCAAATTAAATAAATTATATATGAAAAATTATCAGAAAAATTCAAGGAATCCATCTGTACCATTTTCATGCATGTTAGAACAACTTATAGGTGCTGTTTAGCACAAATCAATTAAATGGCATTTGAATAATCACATATGGAGTTTGAATTTGAATCTTGTATTCAAACCAACTTCATTTAATCTGTTGCTAGTTGCATTAGCCCAAAACACATTCATTTTGCCATGTCATGATCATGCATCATATTGTGCATTGCATTGATTGTGTTCCCTTCTATGTTGCCGGTATTTGTCCCCTCTCGATAGACGTGATACCGATGATGTGATCGTTGACACTGATGAAGACTCAATGTTATCTTCAGAAGTGCCAGGCAAGCAAAACCCCCTTGTTCATTCCGATACAATCCTACTCTCTCGCTCCTGCTCTCTTTTACTGCATTAGGACAACACTGATTCATCTGTTACTTGCTGCGGTAGCTGAACCCCTTTATCCTTTGCATGACCTGTCATTGCCACAGTAAATAGATGAAACCCTTTAGCATGAGTAGGAGTTGTTTGAGCCCTGTTGTGCCTACTCATTCATGTTTGTTTGTCATGCCTGCTACTGCTTAGAGTTGAGTCAGGTCTGATTCATCGGGGATGAATCAGAGGTGTGTGAACATGTCCTACTGTGTGTGAGCTAAGTGTGTGAACACGATTTGGTAAAGGTAGCGGTGAGAGGCCATGTAGGAGTACATGGTGGGTTGTCTCATTGCAGCCGTCCTCAGGAACTGAGTTCTGTGTTTGTGATCCATGATTTAGCTACTACCACGCATTGGGCCCGAAACCAATGGACCCTCTCGGCTTCTTGATCACCCTTGTCCTCTGTCCAGGAGTTGCAAGTAGTTTCTGGTGTTTGTAGTATGCTGGAGGCCGTGCGCAGCGCTGACCGTAGGGGTGGGCTGTGATGCGGTAGGCACGTGGCCGGGTAAACCGGGCGCCCGTTTGGTGTCACGGAACCCTGTTCACATCGTTTGGGGCTGTGAG
>NW_025292948.1:0-1034 GCF_018294505.1 Triticum aestivum | reverse complement strand
ATGAGGAGACTTTGGCTCTTATTACACGTGAAGAACATGGTGGAGATGATTCTAATCATGAGACGCAATACATGGCTCCTGAAGACGCTGACAGGTATGAATGTTTAGTTGCTCAACGTGTTTTGAGTGTGCAGGTCACACAAGCTGAGCAAAATCAGAGGCACAATTTGTTCCATACCAAGGGAGTTGTGAAGGAACGTTCTGTGCGCGTCATCATAGACGGAGGGAGCTGCAACAACTTGGCTAGCATGGAGATGGTGGAGAAGCTTTCTCTCACCACAAGACCACATCCACATCCTTACTACATCCAATGGTTCAACAACAGCGGCAAGGTTAAGGTAACACGTACTGTTCGTGTGCATTTTAGTATCTCTACATATGCTGATTATGTTGATTGTGATGTGGTACCTATGCAAGCATGTTCCTTATTACTTGGTAGACCATGGCAATTTGATAAAAATTCTGTACACCATGGTAGAAACAATCACTATACTCTTGTTCATAAGGATAAAAATATTACTTTGCTTCCTATGACCCCTGAATCCATTTCGAAAGATGATATTAATAGAGCTAATAAAGCACAACAGGAGAAGAATAAGAGTGAAAATCAGATTGTGGCAAAAGAATTTGAGCAACAAATGAAGCCTAATAATAAACCATCTAGTGTTGCTTCTGAAATTAAATTGAAAAGTGCATGTTTATTTGCCACCAAATCTGATATTGATGAGCTAGATTTCAGCAAATCTGTTTGCTATGCTTTTGTGTGCAAAGAGGCATTATTTTCATTCGAGGACGTGCCTTCCTCTTTGCCTCCTGCTGTCACTAACATTTTGCAGGAGTTCGCTGACGTTTTTCCACAAGACGTGCCACCGGGATTACCGCCTATTCGAGGGATTGAGCATCAGATCGACTTAATTCCCGGTGCTTCACTGCCAAACCGTGCACCATACCGTACCAATCCAGAGGAGACGAAGGAGATTATGCGTCAAGTACAAGAGCTTCTCGACAAAGGTTATATACGCGAATCCCTTAGT
>NW_025292947.1:0-1034 GCF_018294505.1 Triticum aestivum | reverse complement strand
CACACTTAAGAAAATGTGGAATAGTTTCACAACTCACGCCGCCTGGAACACCTCAGCGTAATGGTGTGTCCGAACGTCGTAATCGCACTCTGTTAGATATGGTGCGGTCTATGATGTCTCTTACCGATTTACCGCTTTCTTTTTGGGGCTATGCTTTAGAGACTGCCGCATTCACTTTAAATAGGGCTCCGTCGAAATCCGTTGAGACGACACCGTATGAATTATGGTTTGGGAAGAAACCTAAGCTGTCGTTTCTAAAAGTTTGGGGATGCGATGCTTATGTCAAGAAACTTCAACCTGAAAAGCTCGAACCCAAGTCGGAAAAATGCGTCTTCATAGGATACCCAAAAGAAACTATTGGGTACACCTTCTACCTCAGATCCGAAGGCAAGATCTTTGTTGCCAAGAATGGGTCCTTTCTGGAGAAAGAGTTTCTCTCAAAAGAAGTAAGTGGGAGGAAAGTAGAGCTTGATGAAGTATCACCTCTTGAACCGGAAAATGGCGCAACTCAAGAAAATGTTCCTGAGGTGCCAGCACCGACTAGAGAGGAAGTTAATGATGATGATCAAGATACTTCTGATCAAGCTCCTACTGAAATTCGAAGGTCCACAAGGACACGTTCCGCACCAGAGTGGTACGGCAACCCTGTCTTGGAAATCATGTTGTTAGACAACGGTGAACCTTCGAACTATGAAGAAGCGATGGCGGGACCGGATTCCGACAAATGGCTGGAAGCCATGAAATCCGAGATAGGATCCATGTATGAAAACAAAGTATGGACTTTGACTGACTTGCCCGTTGAGCGGCGAGCCATAGAAAATAAATGGATCTTTAAGAGGAAGACAGACGCGGATGGTAATGTGACCATCTATAAAGCTCGGCTTGTCGCTAAGGGTTATCGACAAGTTCAAGGGGTTGACTACGATGAGACTTTCTCACCGGTAGCGAAGCTGAAGTCCGTCCGAATCATGTTAGCAATTGCCGCATTCTATGATTACGAAATATGGCAAATGGACGTCAAAACGGCATTCCTT
>NW_025292946.1:0-1034 GCF_018294505.1 Triticum aestivum | reverse complement strand
GTATGTATTCATTGAAAAAATCTTATCAAGCGTCTTCATCTATCTATATAGATCTTGATGCTCAATGTGTAAGCAGCTTCACCAAGGTCTTTCTTTGAAAAACTTTTATTCAAGTATCCTTTCATGCTTTGCAGAATAATTCTACATTATTTCCGATCAACAATATGTCATTCACATATACTTATCAGAAATGTTGTAGTGCTCCCACTCACTTTCTTGTAAATACAGGCTTCACTGTAAGTCTGTACAATAACTATATGCTTTGATCAACTTATCAAAGCGTATATTCCAACTCCGAGATTCTTGCACCAGTCCATAAATGGATCGCTGGAGCTTGCACACTTTGTTAGCTCCCTTTGGATCGACAAAACCTTCCGGTTGCATCATATACAACTCTTCTTCCAGAAATCCATTCAGGAATGCAGTTTTGACATCCATCTGCCAAATTTCATAATCATGAAATGCGGCAATCGCTAACATGATTCGGACGGACTTAAGCTTCGCTACGGGTGAGAAGGTCTCATCGTAGTCAATCCCTTGAACTTTGTCAAAAACCTTTTTCGACAAGTCTAGCTTTGTAGACAGTAACATTACCATCAGCGTCAGTCTTCTTCTTAAAGATCCATTTATTCTCAATTGCTTGCCGATCATCGGGCAAGTCAACCAAAGTCCATACTTTGTTCTCATACATGGATCCCATCTCAGATTTCATGGCTTCAAGCCACTTTGCGGAATCTGGGCTCACCATCGCTTCTTCATAGTTCGTAGGTTCATCATGATCTAGTAGCATGACTTCCAGAACAGGATTTCCATACCACTCTGGCGCGGATCTTACTCTGGTTGATCTACGTGGTTCAGTAGTATCTTGATCTGAAGTTTCATGATCATTATCATTGGCTTCCTCACTAACCGGTGTAGGTGTCACTGAAACAGTTTTCTGTGATGAACTACTCTCCAGTAAGGGAGCAGGTACAGTTACCTCGTCAAGTTCTACTTTCCTCCCACTCACTTCTTTCGAGAGAAACTCCTTCTCT
>NW_025292945.1:0-1034 GCF_018294505.1 Triticum aestivum | reverse complement strand
GACGGGTCCAGGGCGACGAGAGGAAGCAGGAGGTGGCCAGGGGGAAGCAGGAGGTGGCCGAGGCAGCGTCGGCGAGCGCCACGCCTCGCCTCTGCTCGTCCTCCTGGCAGAGGAGGAAGAGGACAAAGGAGGAGGAGGTGGGCTGGGCCGGCTGGGGGGGGGGAACTGGGCCGGCTGGTGGGCTGCACGGGTGAGGCCAGGTATGTCCTTCTCCCTCTTATTTTTGTTCTGTTTTATTTTTTTCTATTTCTGCAATTTGTTTTTGATTTGTTTTAAATATCAAATCATTTTATAAAATCCTGGAAATAAATATGGGTGCTTTCTGAATTATTCCAGTGACCCTTATCAATTTCCAACATTTATTTGAGCATTTAAAATATTTATAGTATTTAAATGCCCAAAGTCAAATACAATATGATTTAATTCAAAAATCCAAAAATGACCTAAGGATATATTCATCATTTTTGGCAGAGGTTTCCACCTTAACCAGAAATCATGAACTTTTCTTAGGGTCTGTTCTCTCTATCAGGATCACGTGTTACTAATCAGTAGTACCTTATAGGTATGAAGGATACAAGCCTAGTTCAGTTCTTTTACCACATTATGTTGCCAGAATGGTTTCAGAACTTTGAAATGATGATGTTGAGTATGTACGAAATCCTTTGTCAAATGTCTCAAAATCCTTCTTGAGCATTTACAGCTGTTATGCTGCCGAACATTTAAGGCTAGTGTTGAAGAAACTTCGAGAGCATCGCCTTTATGCCAAATTTTCAAAATGTGAATTCTGGCTGTCAGAAGTGACCTATCTGGGTCATGTAATATCTGGTAAAGGTATTGCTGTTAACCCTGAGCGAGTTCAAGCCGTCCTTAATTGGACTCCGCCTGAATCGGTCAAGCAAGTTCGGAGTTTTCTAGGCTTAGCGAGCTATTGTCGTCGCTTTGTCGAGAACTTCTCCAAGGTTGCTAAACCTCTAACCGAACTCCTCAAGAAAGATAAAAAGTTCGAATGGACTCCACAATGTGAGCACAGTTTT
>NW_025292944.1:0-1034 GCF_018294505.1 Triticum aestivum | reverse complement strand
GGGTGCAAAACAGTTGCGCACGCAGAATACTCAGGTTAAACTTGACGAGCCTAGCATATGCAGATATGGCCTCGGAACACGGAGACCGAAAGGTCGAGCGTGAATCATATAGTAGATATGATCAACATAATGATGTTCACCGATGAAACTACTCCATCTCACGTGATGATCGGACATGGTTTAGTTGATTTGGATCACGTGATCACTTAGAGGATTAGAGGGATGTCTATCTAAGTGGGAGTTCTTAAGTAATATGATTAAATTGAACTTAAATTTATCATGAACTTAGTCCTGGTAGTATTTTGCAAATCATGTTGTAGATCAATAGCTCGCGTTGTTGCTTCCCTGTGTTTATTTTGATATGTTCCTAGAGAAAATTGTGTTGAAAATGTTAGTAGCAATGTTGCGGATTTGATCCGTGATCTGAGGTTAAATCCTCATTGCTGCACAGAAGAATTATGTCCTTAATGCACCGCTAGGTGACAGACCTATTGCAGGAGCAGATGCAGAAGTTATGAACGTCTGGCTAGCTCAATATGATGACTACTTGATAGTTTAGTGCACCATGTTTAACGGCTTAGAATCGGGACTTCAAAGACGTTTTGAACGTCATGGACCATATGAGATGTTCCAGGAATTGAAGTTAATATTTCAAGAAAATACCCGAGTTGAGAGATATGAAGTCTCCAACAAGTTCTATAGCTAAAAGATGGAGGAGAATCGCTCAACTAGTGAGCATGTGCTCAGATTGTCTGGGTACTTCAATCGCTTGAATCAAGTGGGAGTTAATCTTCCAGATAAGATAGTGATTGACAGAATTCTCTAGTCACCATCACCAAGTTAGTAGAACTTCGTGATGAACTATAGTATGCAAGGGATGATGAAAATGATTCCCGAGCTCTTCGTGATGTTGAAATCAACGAAGGTAGAAATCAAGAAAGAGCATCAAGTGTTGATGGTTGACAAGATCACTAGTTTCAAGAAAAGGGCAAAGGGAAAGAAAGGGGAACTTCAAGTAGATTGACAAGCAAGTT
>NW_025292943.1:0-1034 GCF_018294505.1 Triticum aestivum | reverse complement strand
CGACCATGGTCCGCACGATGACCGAAGGCATCGTGAATAGGTTTTTGAGCTCCGCGAAGGCCGAGATGCTTCAAAAGAACGAGACGGAGATAAGATGTCTGTGTCGAAGATGCAAGCTGAAGAGCCTTATTGCGGACCCGGATTCCGGGCAGGTGCGGGACCACCTGTTCTTGCGTGGTTTCATGGATGGCTATCGGTGACAAGGTGATGAAGATGACTATGAAGTCATCCATGGGGACCGGGCAAGGAATGAGGAAGGGCAGCAAGACAACCACGGCGGCTCGGGCGGGCAAGAAGACGAAGAATCTCCAGGACATGATCACGACGGTGATGCTGTACACAGTCATCATGTAGAAGATGCAGGACATGATGATGAGGAAGATGCCGGAGCAGATGAAGGGCATGATCATGAAGATGAAGATGCCGGCGGAGCAGACGACGATGGACCATCGATGGGCTGGGTGCATGACCCTCATATTCAAGATCTGCTTCTCAAGCAGACGGACAACGCAAGAGCTGCTGCCCGAGAGAAAGCCAAGCTGGATCAACTGGAGATAGACGCGGTTACTCCACTGTATGAAGGATGCAGGCCCGAGGATACCCGCCTGAAAGTAACGCTCATGGCTCTGGAGATGAAGGTAAAACACAAAATGACCGATGCATGCTTCGACGAGAACATGACATTCTGGCGCGAACGTCTTCCCAAGGGGAACAAGTGCCCGACTAGTTTCAAGGAGGCAAAGAAAATTGTGTGTCCTCTGGATTTACCGCATGTGAAATACCATGTGTGCATGAACAATTGCATCATTTATCGGGACGAGCACGCGGTATGTCCGGTGTGCGGCATCACTCGATACAAGAAGAGGAAGAAAGCTCCTCGAAAAGTGGTGTGGTACTTTCCGATCACTCCTCGTCTGCAGCGGTATTTCGCGGACCCTAAGGTCGCAAAGCTCCTATGTTGGCACGCGGATAGGGAGGAGAAGAAGCCAGAAGATGATGCAAATGATCCGGAGATAAATAAAAAAGACAAGATG
>NW_025292942.1:0-1034 GCF_018294505.1 Triticum aestivum | reverse complement strand
CCGAACAGAAAATAAATCCTAGAAAATAAAATAAAAATCTAAAATTGCCAAAATAAATTTTCACCGTTTAAATAAAATATTTAGAACAAGATGAACATTTTCTTGGCCCTAAAATGCAATTTTGAAAACTTGCAATTTTTCTAATGCAAATAAAATCCAAATAAAAACAAATAAATGATTTTAATATTTTCCTCCAATATTTCATATTTTTTGGAGAAGGCATATTATCTCCTCTCACATATTTTAACATGAAATACTTTCGGAGATAAAAATAATTAAAACCAAAAATCCTCGTTTCGATATTTGGTAAAATCCAAATATGAAAACAGGGAAATCCCCCACTCTCTCCCAGGATCCTTGAGTTGCTTAGGATTTCGAGGATCGCGAAACGAAATGCAGTAAAATATGATATGCATGGATGATCTATGTATAACATTCCAAATTGAAAATTTGGGATGTTACAAACCTACCCCCTTAAGATGAATCTCAACCTCGAGATTCGGGTTGGCTAGAAAATAGGTGTGGGTGGTCCTTGCGGAGATCATCCTCTCGTTCCCAGGTGGCTTCATCCTCGGTATGGTGGCTCCACTAAACTTTGCAAAACTCGATCACCTTGCTGCGGGTGACTCGGCTGGCAAACTCAAGAATCTTAACTGGCTTTTCCTCATAAGTCAAATCATTGTCCAACTGAATCGCCTTCAAGGGTACTGTATCTCTTAACGGTATATCGGCCGTCTCAGCATGACACTTCTTCAACTGTAAAATGTGGAACACATCATGAACTCCTGACAGTCCTTCAGGTAACTCCAACTTGTAGGCAACTTCTCCCATATGTTCCATAATTCCATACGGTCCTACAGATCTCTGGGCTAACTTTCCCTTAACTCCAAAACGTTTCACTCCTCGTAAGGGTGATACTCGCAGATATGCTCTATCTCCAATTTCATAGGTTACTTCCTTGCGTTTCGAGTCTACATAACTCTTCTGCCTGGACTGAGCAATCTTCAGTCTATCACGAATCAGCTTAACCTTCT
>NW_025292941.1:0-1034 GCF_018294505.1 Triticum aestivum | reverse complement strand
AAGTCCGAAGGGCACACGAGGTGCTCACGAGGTAGGGGGCGCGCCCAGGGGGGTAGGGCGCTCCCTCCACCCTCGTGGAAGCCTCGTGTCCTCCCTGGACTGCTACTTATTTTTCTATTTTTCTAAATATTCCGAAACGGAGAAATATTGCCTTAGAATTTGTTTTGGAGTCGGTTTACTTACCGTACCACATACCTATTCCTTTTCGGAGTCTGGAACGTTCTGGAAAGTGTCTCTTATGTATTCCTCCGGGGTTACAGTTTCAATGATATTGGTTTCAACATTTATGGGATTACCTGAGATATAGTGTTTGATCCTTTGACTGTTCACCACCTTCGGATTTGTGCCTGCGAAGTTGTTGATTTTTATGGCACCGGAACGATAGACCTCCTGCAAAAAATCTTAAACGGGAGTTGTATAGCAATACATAATCACCTACATTAAACTCACGCTTTTGTATCCTTTTGTCATGCCATCTTTTAACTTTTTCTTTAAACAACTTGGCAATTTCATAGGCTTGGGTTCTCCATTCATCAAGTGAGCTAATATCAAATAACATCTTCTCACCGGCAAGTTTGAAATCATAGTTGAGCTCTTTAATAGCCCAATATGCCTTATGTTCTAGTTCAAGAGGTAAGTGACATGCTTTTCCATTAACCATTTTATACAGAGACATACCAATAGGATTCTTATATGCAGTTCTATAGGCCCATAATGCATCATCAAGTTTCTTGCACCAATTCTTTCTAGACCTATTAACAGTCTTTTGCAAAATTAATTTGAGCTCTCTATTACTCAATTCTACTTGACCACTAGACTGTGGGTGATAAGGAGATGCAATTCTATGATTAACGTCATATTTAGCAAGCATTTTACGGAAAACACCATGAATAAAGTGAGAACCACCATCAGTCATTAAATATCTAGGGACTCCAAACCTCGGAAAAATAACTTCCTTAAGAATTTTAATAGAAGTGTTATGATCAGCACTACTAGTTGGAATAGCTTCTACCCACTTAGTAACGTAATCAACA
>NW_025292940.1:0-1034 GCF_018294505.1 Triticum aestivum | reverse complement strand
AAGACAACCCCCTCCAGCAAGGTTCAACACAGGAGGACGGAGAAGCCATCCCTCATGAGAGAGCGGCAGACGAAGAGGTACAGGATGATAACTACATGCCTCCCTCTAGAGACGAGGCAAGCCTTGACGACGACGAATTCGTCGTGCCTGAGGATCCCGTCGAACAAGAGCGTTTTAAACGCAGGCTTATGGCCACAGCAAACAGCCTCAAGAAAAAGCAGCAACAGCTTAGAGCTGGTCAAGATCTGCTAGCCGACAGATGGACTGAAGTCCTTGCGGCCGAAGAGCATGAACTCGAACGCCCCTCCAAAAGCTACCCCAAACGCAAGGTGCTCCCCCGATTAGAGGAGGAGGCATATAAACCTGCATCACCAGCACACAATACGGCTGACCGACCACCTCGTGGCCATGACAGAGAGGCCTCTAGGCCCTCCACTAGAACTGTACCCCGGCACCGCTCAAAAAGTACGAAGCCACGGGGGGATGCGCCGGACTTGCGAGACATATTGGAGGATAAGGCAAGACAATCAAGATCGATCTACGGATCGCGTGGGTGCCCCACGATGCGCGACGACGACCGTCGCGCCGGATACAGCAACTCCGGCCGGGCCCAACATAGTAGACAAAGCTCGCTTGAGCTACGTCGTGATATAGCCCAATATAGAGGCGCCGCACACCCACTATGCTTCACAGATGAAGTAAAGTATCATCAAATCCCCGAAGGGTTCAAACCCGTCAACATTGAATCCTACGATGGCACAACAGACCCCGCGGTTTGGATCGAAGACTATCTCCTTCATATCCACATGGCCCGCGGTGACGATCTTCACGCCATCAAATATCTCCCACTCAAGCTTAAAGGACCAGCTCGGCATTGGCTTAACAGCTTGCCAGCAGAATCAATTGGGTGTTGGGAGGACCTGGAAGCCGCATTCCTTGACAACTTCCAGGGCACATATGTGCAACAACCAGACGCCGATGACCTAAGCCACATAATTCAGCAGCCAGACGAATCGGCCAGACAATTCTGGACA
>NW_025292939.1:0-1034 GCF_018294505.1 Triticum aestivum | reverse complement strand
GTCAATTTGGTCACAATCAAGAACAAATACCCGCTTCCCAGGATCAACGACCTGTATGATCAGCTCGCTGGATCCTCAGTCTTCTCCAAGATGGATTTGAGGTTGGGCTACCATCAAATCAAAATCAGAAACGGGGACATTCCTAAAACGGCCTTTGTTACTCGTTATGGCCAATACGAGTACACCGTCATGTCCTTCGGTTTAACCAACGCTCCAGCCACCTTTTCTCGGTTAATGAACTCAATCTTCATGGAGTATTTGGATAAATTCGTCGTAGTTTATCTCGATGATATACTCATCTACTCCAAGAACGAGGAAGAACATGCCGAACATCTAAGGCTAGTGTTGAAGAAACTTCAAGAGCATCGCCTTTATGCCAAATTCTCTAAATGTGAATTCTGGTTGTCAGAAGTGACCTATCTGGGTCATGTAATATCTGGTAAAGGTATTGCTGTTAACCCTGAGCGAGTTCAAGCCGTCCTTAACTGGACTCCACCCGGATCGGTCAAGCAAGTTCGGAGTTTTCTAGGCTTAGCGAGCTATTGTCGTCGCTTTGTCGAGAACTTCTCCAAGGTTGCCAAACCTCTAACCGAACTCCTCAAGAAAGATAAGAAGTTCGAATGGACTCCACAATGTGAGCACAGCTTTCAGGAACTGAAAAGACGCCTGACTTCTGCTCCCGTGCTGGTACCGCCAGACTTCTCCAAAGACTTTGTTATCTACTGCGACGCCTCGCGACAAGGACTAGGTTGCATTCTCATGCAAGATCGACACGTAATTGCTTACGCTTCACGGCAATTGCACCCACATGAGGAGAATTATCCTACTCATGATCTAGAGCTTGCAGCCGTAGTCTATGCACTTAAGACCTGGCGACATTACCTCCTCGGAAATCGTTGCGAAATATTCACTGATCACCAAAGTCTGAAGTATATTTTCACCCAACCGGATTTGAATCTCAGGCAGAGACGTTGGGTTGAATTGATCACAGACTTCGACTTAGGAATAACCTATACCCCAGGGAAAGCCAACGT
>NW_025292938.1:0-1034 GCF_018294505.1 Triticum aestivum | reverse complement strand
GGACTCCGCCATCTTGATTTGATGGTATCCGGAATATGCCTCGAGGAAACATAATGAGTCGTGTCCTGCAGTAGCGTCGATAATTTGATCGATGCGGGGGAGGGGGAAGGGATCCTTGGGGCAAGCCTTGTTAAGGTCCTTGAAATCGACACATAGGCGCTAGGATTTATCCTTCTTTGGTACCATCACCAGGTTTGCTAGCCAGTCCGGATGTTTTATTTCTCTAATGAATCCGGCCTCAAGCAACTTGGCTAGCTCCTCTCCCATGGCTTGTCGTTTAGGTTCGGAGAAACGCCGAAGAGTTTGCTTGACCGGCTTGAATCCCTTTAGGATGTTAAGGCTATGCTCGGCCAGCCTGCGTGGGATTCCTGGCATGTCTGAAGGATGCCAAGCGAATATGTCCCAATTCTCGCGCAAGAACTCCCATAGTGCGGCGTGTACTGTGGGGTTTAACTGTGCCCCGACGGATGCTGTTTTTGTAGGGTCCGTTGGATGGACTTGGAATTTAACTATTTCATCCGCTGGTTTAAAAGAGGTGGACTTGGATCTTTTGTCGAGTATCACGTCGTCCTGTCCACTGTGGAGCGCAGCGTAGTTAGCTCCTCGGCCGCGAGGGCTTCGGATAACGCCTCGAGGGCCAGTGCGGCTGTTTTGTTTTCGGCGCGGAGTGCTATGTCCGGATCACTAGCTAGAGTGATGATTCGATTTGGTCCGGGCATTTTGAGCTTCATGTACCCATAATGGGGTATAGCTTGGAAGATTGTGAATGCCTCCCGCCCTAGAAGGGCGTGGTATCCGCTATTGAACGGGGCCACTTGGAATGTGATTTCTTCAGACCTATAATTTTCCGGCGTGCCGAATACCACATCTTGTGTGATTTTTCCAGCACATCGTGCCTCCCGACTAGGGATGATTCCTCTGAAGGTCGTCCTGCTTTGCTCAATGCGGCTTCTGTCTATTTCCATTTTTCGAAGAGTCTCCTCATAGATGAGGTTTAATCCGCTGCCGCCGTCCATGAGCACTTTAGTAAGCCT
>NW_025292937.1:0-1034 GCF_018294505.1 Triticum aestivum | reverse complement strand
AATGTACCAAAAAGTGCCTCGGCGATATTCTTCTCAGTGTGCATCACGTCGATGTTGTGTGGGCAAAGGAGGTCTTTGAAGTAAGGCAGATCCCATAAGCATGTTTTGTGAGTCCAGGCGTGCTTAGAATTATACCCCTTGAAGTACCCTGGACGCTCTGGATCTGGCTCGAGAGCGTTTAACTGATCCAGGGTCTGTTGGCCTGTCAATGCAGGTGGTGCAGAGTTTTTGACAACTCTACCTCTGATGAAGTTCTTCTTGTCTTTCCTGAACTTATGGCGAGGATTCAGGAACTGTCTATGCATGTCAAAGCAAGAAAACTTGCGACCGGCCTGAAGCCAACGAAACTCAAGAGCTCCCTTGCATGTGGGGCACGGGAACCTTCCATGCACACACCAGCCAACGAATAGCGCATACGCCGGCAAGTCATGCGTCGAGTACATGTACCAGACACGCATTATGAAGTTCCGTTTGCTATAGGCGTCATATGTCTTGAACCCATTATCCCAGGCTTCTTGCAATTCGTCCTTAAGCGGCTGCATGTACACATTCATATTTTTCCCCGGATAGTTGGGCCCTGGAATTATCAACGTCAGGAAAATGTTCTTTCTTTGCATAATCTGTCCGGGTGGGAGATTGAGTGGAAAGACAAATACGGGCCAACAACTGTATTGGGCTGCCGTCATACCAAACACACTGAACCCATCCGTGCTGATGCCGACTCGAGGATGCCTCGGATCTGCCGCTTTGTCACCATGTAATTCATCAAACTTTTTCCACGCAACACCATCCGATGTGTGTACAATCATCAGATTCCCATCTGCATCTAGTTCGGTTCTTTTGCCCGTTTTGTGCCATGTCATCTGTCTGGCCGTCTCTTCGACCATGAAAAGACGTTGAAGTCTTGGTACGATTGGCATATACCGAAGAACACTAACGGGGATTTTGGTCTGTGTCTTCTCACCCATACCGTTGTCTACCACAACATACCTGGAAGACTTGCAAATGGGACAATAGTTCAAGTCCGCATAGTC
>NW_025292936.1:0-1034 GCF_018294505.1 Triticum aestivum | reverse complement strand
AGTTAGAAAATGGTCTCCCACTCTCAGAGTCCAAAGTCGAGTTTAACATGAGACACTCTGCAGCTACAGCCGTCGCGGCGAGGGTGTTGACAAGGTTGAAAGACACATGAAAGTGGCTGCAGGGAGAAGGGTGGCATCCAAATAACAGACGTGTGATGAATCAGACAATCGGTGTGTGCTGCATGTTGCATAACATAGTGATAGACTTGGAGGAGGACGAGGGTGCAAGCATGCCGAGTGGTCAGGAGGACATTTATGTCGGGAAAGCATGGAAGTTAGCGGATGAGGATGCTGTCACGGTGAGGAATGCACTGTCCCAGCACTTGATTGGATCTGGAGGTAAAATAACATTACTCTTAGTGTGTTAAATCAACACAACTCTTAGTGTGCTATTTATATTTGGTTTATTTGTTTCCTCCTATTGATTCCATGTTAATTTCATCTGTTTGGACTTCAGTTCACACAATGGCTGAAGAGGAGGAACAAGCAGAAGTAGCAGCAGTTGCATCTGGTTCTGGAGATGGAAACAAGGAAGAAGAAGCACGCCAATGACAAATGGCAGATCGAGGAAAGGAGAAAGTGCATGATGGCTAGCTAGAAAGGTGAGACCATATCAGATCGCCCTCTCCACTGAATCAGTTTGGTATTGTTCTTTATTTCTCGACGCGAGGGCGGGGGGACAAGTCACAGTTCTCTTCTTAGTTCCTACTCTGCATGTACTGCATTGGCTAAATATTGCTTCGACTACGCATTCAATTGATAGCATGATCTGGGCAGTTAATTAGCATCTATACGCCACTAGTAGTATGCCTGTACTAAATGACAATTGGAAACCAAGATACAAGGCTTAAAGGAAGGGAGACTGGCCGGCCCTGGTTACATCGTCCTGCTCCTCAGCTTGGTTACATCGTCAGACTGCTGAAGATCAGGCCCTGGCGATGGAGCCGGAGGCTTGAATTTACGTGTTGGCAGTAGTAAGCTTCTGTGATTCAGAAAACAACTACTCGTAGTAATAATGGAGCTGCATGGGGACT
>NW_025292935.1:0-1034 GCF_018294505.1 Triticum aestivum | reverse complement strand
CCAAAATGGTGAGTAATATTCCAAGAATCGGGCCAGAATCAGCCCAAACTGCGATTGTTGATGACCGACACGTAAGCGCACCTTAGGGTTCAACAACCCTGGAAATCACTTTCGGACCCCAAAACGGTGAGTAATAGTCCACGAAACAGGCAAGAATCGGCCAAAATTGCAAGTGCTAACGACGGACACGTAAACGCACCTTCGGGATTGTCAATCGTGGAAATAGCTCTGGGACCCCAAAATGGTGAGTAATAGTCCATGGAAGAGCCCAGAATCGAACAAAACTAAGATTGCTGGTGGACAACACATAAACGCACCCCAGGGTGCGTCAATCGTGGAAATCGCTCCGGGACCCCAAAACAATGAGTAATAGTCCATGAAACGGGGCAGAGTCGACCAGAACTGCGAGTGTTGATGACCGAGACATAAATGCACCCGAGGGATCGTCAATCGTGGACATCGCTCTAGGACCACAAAACGGTGAGTAATAGTGCATGAAATGAACCAGAATTGGCCAAAACTGCGAGTGTTGACGACCGACACGTAAGCGCACCTTGTGGTTCAACAACAATGGAAATCGCTTTGGGACCGCAAAACAGTGAGTAATAGTCCAAGAATCGGGCCAGATTCAGCCCAAACAGCGATTGTTGATGACCAAAACGTACGCGCACCTTAGGGTACAACAACCATGGAAATCACTTTCGGACCCAAAACGGTGAGTGATAGTCCACGAAACAGGCAAGAATCGGCCAAAATTGCAAGTGCTAACGACGGACACGTAAACGCACCTTCGGGATTGTCAATCGTGGAAATAGCTCTGGGACCCCAAAATGGTGAGTAATAGTCCATGGAAGAGCCCAGAATCGAACAAAACTAAGATTGCTGGTGGACAACACATAAACGCACCCCGGGGTGCGTCAATCGTGGAAATCGCTCCGGGACCCCAAAACAATGAGTAACAGTCCATGAAACGGGGCAGAGTCGGCCAGAACTGCGAGTGTTGATGACCGAGACATAAATGCACCCGAGGGATC
>NW_025292934.1:0-1034 GCF_018294505.1 Triticum aestivum | reverse complement strand
ACGGACGGCCCGGTAACAAAAAATTGACCCAGACAGGCGCCTCAAAGGGCGTCAAACGCCCGGGCTAACTGGCATCCCTCATATACAGTGGGTACATCTCAAAAATGGGGCGGATATGGGCGCGTCCGCCAGGTTGGACCCATCCCACGCTGGCCCATCCGACCCCACATATATTCCTCCCCATGTGCTTGCCGGACCAAACCCTAACCACTTTACTCCACTTCCCTCTACTCCCCTCCACCACCCAAGCTCAACTCCACCAATCTCCGGCCGTCTCCGGTCGGCATGGTGGGCAGTGGATTCGAGTCCGTCACCTCCAGATCCATCGACCCCGAGCTCATCCCACGCGGTCCCGAGGAGGAGTTAGTGTATGGCAGGCATCTCCAGTTCCTTTAGGAAGCTTCCTTCCCACCCGCGAGATGTTCTTTCTACACTTTCATACGTGGTGAGAGGCCCTTTCGGAGGTGCGTTTCCTTCTCCCTTTTTTCCTAGAATACGCAGGAGAGCTTCATGTATTATATTAACAAGGAAAAGTTTAGGCATCCAGCATATTAACAATCAAAAAAGAGAAAAGGAAAGAGCCTAAACTAAATAAAAGCACAAAAGCAGGGCACACCCACAAAGCAACAACAAGCTAATTCCTGTAATCTCCTGTCAGCGACCCAAAAAGACTGATATGGCAACCTTGGAAGTAAGTCTGAAGCACGCCGCCAACTGAACCGTTAATTTCCCACCACATTTGCGGTGACCAAAACTTGGATCGCTCAATCCATCTTTTGTAAAAAGAAAACAAAAAGTTCCGAATGTAGTGCTCTGCTGGTGGAAAACACAGGATGGTACCCAAATGACGGTTCCCCGTTGACCATTCAAAAGGAAAAAAAACACGTGATTATTGCAGTTTGAAACCATCACAAGGAAAAACGAATACATAAGGAGTAGTCTGAATCCTGCTTCAAACCAACTACTCCATCCATTCCTAAATATAAGTCTTTTTAGAGATTTCAAATGGATTACAACATACGGATGTATATAGA
>NW_025292933.1:0-1034 GCF_018294505.1 Triticum aestivum | reverse complement strand
GACGCCGGCCCTTCTTCGTCGGGGCGGCGGCGTCCTCATAGGTAGAGTCGGTTTCTGCGCCGGTGTCTTCTCCGGAGTACTTCCTTCCCTCTTCAGCCCGGGCGCACCTGTCGGCCAAAACGTAGAGCTCGGCCACATCCTTAACCTTGGTCATTGCCAGCTCCTCGCGCATCTTGTGATTGCGCACGTTCTGATGAAACGCGCTAATCACAGCGGCGGGATGAACGTCGGGGATGTTGTACTGCACCCGGTTGAATCTCTGGATGTACTTGCGCAGGGTCTCCCCTTCCTTCTGGGGAATGATATGCAGATCACTGGCTTGGCCATGAGCTTGGTGGCCTCCTGTGAAGGTGCCAACGAACTCATGGCACATATCTGACCAGGAAGAGATGGAGTCCTCCAGCAAGTGCATCAACCAAGAAATTACATTGGGCTTGAGCGCCAGCGGGAAGTAGTTGCAAGCACCTTGTCGTCGCGAGCCCCAGCGGCCTGCATCGCGATGGTGTAGATGCTGAGGAACTTGGACGGATGGGTCTTGCCGGTGTACTTCTTGCCGACGTCGGGCTTGAACGTGAGGTGGGACGGCCACTGGAACTGCCTCAGCTCACGGGTAAAAGCCGGGCAGCCCACCTCGTAAGGTAGGCCGCCGGGGCCCCCCGGTGTCGGGTGGTCCGTAGCGGATCCCGCCCGCTTGTCCCACTGACGGCGCATTTCGCGCCGGCGCTCGACGGTGGTCCGAGCGTCTTCATGAGCTCGCTCCCGAAGGACCTGGCACTGGTCGCAGAGGGTTCGTGGATTGTACAACGCTATGGAGATGTTATCACCAGCGTCGTCACGACGGGCCAACGCCCGCGGCGGCTGGTGAGGAGGAGGAGAGTGCACCGTGGCCGCAACTCCCCCGATCCTCCCAGCGCCAGCATGTGGTGGTCCGGTGGAGCACCGACCCGAGGGCCCTGCCGGTCGCCGATCGTCTTTGTTCGCGACGGCGACGAGGCTCCGGATGGTGGCCCTCCACTCATTGAGCTTCTCTGCAG
>NW_025292932.1:0-1034 GCF_018294505.1 Triticum aestivum | reverse complement strand
CCAAACCATCACGTCCGGCAGAGCAGATCTCACAGGATAGAGATCGCGCATATCTGAATATCCAGCTTGCACCGCCGGTGCGAACCGAGTCAAAGTGGCCCAGTGGTCAGCACGGGTATTGAAGAGCTCTAACCTTAAGGCCCGATTTTCACGGTCCTTATCCTCGAGCATCTCAGCAGTGGTGCGAGTCCGTGAATCCTCCTGAGTGGAGTCAGCATAGATAGCCTGGAGATACCCTTGTGCTCCCGGAAGTGATCCTGGCATATACCGGAAGTCAGAGTCCCGAAATAGACCAGATCTGACTCGCATAATGGTCATCATAGAGTAGGCGGCGTCCTGCACAGCCATCTCAATAGTAACCCCGAGTCCATAGGAGCAGTGAAGAGGCTCGGTGGATCCAGGATAAGATGGAAATATCCCGATAGTGCAGAGATACTGGCTTTGATTGAAGTCCCGGAATTGCTCTTCGACCGTGTACTCGGGATACCAGCGATATCCAGCCTCAGTCATTACCCTGACCAACTTAGCAGTATGGCCGGTTACATCAAGGCATCGAGTCAGGCGAACCACTTGATTGAGGTCGCGAGTGGCCATCTGAAAGCACAATCATAATGCAAAGGCATTAGAATTTCTAGCAAAATTTCGGCAGCATAACAGCTGTAAATGCTCAAAAAGGATTTGAGACATTTGACAAAGGATTTCGTACACACTCAACATCACCATATCAAAGTTCTGAAACCATTCTGGCAACATAATGTGGTAGTAGAACTGAACTAGGCTGGTAACCATCAAACTTATAAGGTACTACTGATTAGTAACTCGTGATCCTGATAGAGAGAATAGATCCTAATTCCTTAACCCCCGGTGGAAGAATGGACTGACTCAGATCAGAAAGTCATAAGGTATAAGGAGTAAAAAGAGCCTTACGTTCCAACCCACAAACAATTCCCCTACATATAGCTAAAGAATTTCTAGACTCAACATCGACCAGTTTGGCTTGGAGAACCTACAGGCAGTCCGGCTCTGATGCCAAC
>NW_025292931.1:0-1034 GCF_018294505.1 Triticum aestivum | reverse complement strand
TGCCTGAGATTCAAATCCGGTTGGGTGAAAATATACTTCAGACTTTGGTGATCAGTGAATATTTCGCAACGATTACCGAGGAGGTAATGTCGCCAGGTCTTAAGTGCATAGACTACGGCTGCAAGTTCTAGATCATGAGTAGGATAATTCTCCTCATGTGGGTGCAATTGCCGTGAAGCGTAAGCAATTACGTGTCGATCTTGCATAAGAATGCAACCTAGTCCTTGTCGCGAGGCGTCGCAGTAGATAACAAAGTCTTTGGAGAAGTCTGGCGGTACCAGTACGGGAGCAGAGGTCAGGCGTCTTTTCAGTTCCTGAAAGCTGTGCTCACATTGTGGAGTCCATTCGAACTTCTTATCTTTCTTGAGGAGTTCGGTTAGAGGTTTAGCAACCTTGGAGAAATTCTCGACAAAGCGACGACAATAGCTCGCTAAGCCCAGAAAACTCCGAACTTGCTTGACCGATTTGGGTGGAGTCCAATTAAGGACGGCTTGAACTCGCTCAGGGTTAACAGCAATACCTTTACCAGATATTACATGACCCAGATAGGTCACTTTTGACAACCAGAATTCACATTTTGAAAATTTGGCATAAAGGCGATGCTCTCGAAGTTTCTTCAACACTAGCCTTAAATGTTCGGCATGTTCTTCCTCATTCTTGGAGTAGATGAGTATATCATCGAGATAAACTACGACGAATTTATCCAAATACTCCATGAAGATTGAGTTCATTAACCGAGAAAAGGTGGCTGGAGCGTTGGTTAAACCGAAGGACATGACGGTGTACTCGTATTGGCCATAACGAGTAACAAAGGCCGTTTTAGGAATGTCCCCGTTTCTGATTTTGATTTGATGGTATCCCAACCTCAAATCCATCTTGGAGAAGACTGAGGATCCAGCGAGCTGATCATACAGATCGTTGATCCTGGGAAGTGGATATTTGTTTTTGATTGTGACCAAATTGACAGGTCGGTAATCTACAACCATCCGGTCCGTACCATCCTTCTTCTTGACGAATAGGACGGGGCAAGCCCA
>NW_025292930.1:0-1034 GCF_018294505.1 Triticum aestivum | reverse complement strand
CGGCAAGAATTGGATACAAATATGGAAAGTATATCTGGGGCGTTACAACACTCCACCACTACGAAAAGATCTCGTCCCGAGATCTAGGACTGAAAGAACTCCGGGTACTCAGAACGGAGGTGATCCTCGCGTTCCCAGGTAGCTTCACGGTCGGAATGGTGTGACCACTTAACTTTGAGAAATTTGATTGACTTGTTGCGAGTCTTGCGTTCAGTCTCTTCTAGAATAGCAACTGGGTGCTCACGATAAGAGAGATCTTCTTGGAGCTCAATGTCCTCGAAGTTGACGGTGCGGTCAGGAGTCTTGAAGCACTTTCGAAGCTGAGAGACATGGAACACATCATGAACATTTGCAAAGTTTGGAGGAAGCTCGAGTTGATAGGCGAGGTCGCCTCTCTTGCTGACAATCTTGAAAGGTCCCACGTATCTAGGGGCAAGCTTCCCTTTGATACCGAAGCGACGAGTACCTTTCATGGGAGAGACGCGGAGGTAAACATGATCTTCGATCTCGAAAGCCAGATCACGGTGCTTACTATCATAGTAGCTCTTCTGGCGGGATTGAGCTGCTTTGAGGTTATCACGAATGACTTTGCACATTTCTTCTGCTTCTGTGATTAAGTCATTACCCAGCAGCTGACGTTCACCGGTTTCAGACCAGTTGAGAGGGGTACGGCACTTCCTGCCATATAGAATTTCAAAAGGGGCCTTGCCCGAACTTGCTTGAAAGCTGTTGTTGTAAGAGAATTCAGCATAAGGAAGACAATCCTCCCACTTCATACCGAAAGAGATCACACAAGCCCTGAGCATATCTTCAAGAATCTGATTGACACGCTCGACTTGACCGCTCGTTTGAGGATGGAAAGCTGTGCTGAAGCGGATGTTGGTGCCCATGGCCTTCTGAAAAGAATCCCAAAACTTGGAGGTAAAGATGCTGCCACGGTCTGAAGATATCACTTGAGGAATACCGTGCAGAGAGACAATGCGAGAGGAATAGAGTTCCGCCAATTGAGCTGCAGTGATCGACTCTTTGATAGG
>NW_025292929.1:0-1034 GCF_018294505.1 Triticum aestivum | reverse complement strand
GCGGTCTTGGATTTGGCTTCGGGTATAACCATGGTGGTGAAATACCGGTCTTCTTTTAGGACGCTCTTGGCCCATCTGACACGGAACATCGGGACCTTCTCTCCAGCGTAGCTCAGCTCCCAGATCTCCTCGATCCTTCCGTAGTATCTGTCCTTGTCGTTACTGGTGTAGGATTCCATCGTTACCCCGGAGTTCTGATAACCATCGCTCTTCATGTCCTTGGCCTCGGTGTAGAATGTGTAGCCGTTGATATCGTACGCCTCATAGGTCATCAGGTTGTGCTCGGCGCCCTGTGACAAGGCGAATATGAGTTGTTCTTCCGCGGAAGAATCCTCATGTAAAGGGTACGACAGAAGCTTCTGCTTGAACCAACGCGTGAAACATGAGTTGTGCTCTTTGAGTATATCTCCGTCCGTCCTCTGTTGGCCTCGGTCATTGTACGTCTTCTTAATAAAGGTTTTGTGCTCTACCACCCAAAGATCGACCACGTCTATGTGTTGTAGCGCGACTAGGTTTGCTCTTTCAAAGTCGGCGAGTCGACCCTCGAAGTCGACATGCATTTTGCGGCGACCCTCACGGTGACCCCATCCAGCGAGCCTGCCGAGGTGCCTGTTGATGGGCAGACCAACGGGGTTCTCGATGCCTAGATAATTCGTGCAGTAGGAGATGCACTCTTCGGTCAGAAAGCCCCTGGCTATGCTTCCCTCTGGACGTGACATGTTGCGAACGTATCCTTTGATGACACCATTCATCCTTTCGAACGGCATCATGCTGTGCAGGAACGTCGGCCCGAGTTGGATGATATCGTCCACGATATGGACCAGCAGATGCACCATAACGTCGAAGAATGCGGGCGGGAAGTACATCTCAAGCTCGCATAGTATCACCACGATCTCTTCCTGTAGCCTTCTGAGTTGCCTCACGCCAACAGACTTCCGAGAGATGACGTCGAAAAAGTTGCATAGGCCAAATAGCGTTTCACGGATGTGCGCGTCCATGATCCCACGGATTGCAACTGGAAGTATCTGCGTCAT
>NW_025292928.1:0-1034 GCF_018294505.1 Triticum aestivum | reverse complement strand
CGACGCCAGAACATCAAGTTCCTCAAAGTTCAATGGTCGCACCATTCTGAGGATGAAGCAACTTGGGAAAGGGAGGATCGTCTTCGACTCGAGTACCCCGCTTTCTTCCCGGAGGAACCCAAATCTCGGGACGAGATTCTTTTGAGTGGGGGTGAGTTGTCACAACCTAGCTAGTCATGCATTAGAGTGTTGCATCATGTTTACTCTTTCATCAGAAACTTGAAATGGGGATGACAGAACCCCCAGTCCCCTCTGAAACCAACTAGGGTTACTAAAATAATTTTTCAATGAACCTGAAATGCCCTTCTAAAATGCCCATCATTTTTGTCTTGGTTCAGAACCTCTGCCAAAAATGGTGCACATTTTCCTAGGCCATCCTAGGGTTTTTGAATTAAATCATAAATATTTGAATTTGGGCATGTAAAATAATATAAAATATTTAAATGCTCAAATATCTCCAAAGTAAAATGTTTCATGTTGGAAATAATCCAACTATGGGCCAGGAATAGTTTGGTGATTTTTGAACTAGCCTAGGTATTTTATTTAATTCAACAAAGTTGCAGAAGTATTAGAAAAACAGAAAATAGAAGAAAATGAAAAAAACTTACCTGGCGCCTGCCCCGGCCCACCTGCCGGCCCAGCCCAGCACCGCTCCAGCGAGCTGCTTGCCGGCCAGGCAGGCAGGCAGGTGCCCGACGGCGACCGCGGCGTGCGCCACGCACCTGCTCGCCGCCTCGCCGCTCCCCTCGCCAGGTGACGTCGAGGATCGGCCTCTCTCTCTCCCCCGAACCCCCCAGACACCCCCTCTCCTCTCCAGCTCCTCCCCCTCGCACGCCCCAGCCATGGCCGACGCCATCGCCGCCACCCCCTCGCCGTAGCCACGCCCTCCGACCACCCCACGCCGTCTCACCGTGTCCAGGAGCTCCGCCGCTGTCCACTTCATCGAGCAGCCGAGCCCCGAGCGCTCGCAACGCCCGAGACCACCGCACCGACCTCGCCCGAGCTCACCGTCGCCGGAGATCCCCTTCAACGCC
>NW_025292927.1:0-1034 GCF_018294505.1 Triticum aestivum | reverse complement strand
TAGTCATCTAAGTATTACATGATCCGAGTTAAACTAGTCCGTGTCCGATCATCACGTGAGACGGACTAGTCAACATCGGTGAACATCTTCATGTTGATCGTATCTTCTATACGACTCATGCTCGACCTTTCGGTCTTCTGTGTTCCGAGGCCATGTCTGTACATGCTAGGCTCGTCAAGTCAACCTAAGTGTTTGCATGTGTAAATCTGTCTTACACCCGTTGTATGTGAACGTCTGAATAAAACACCCGATCATCACGTGGTGTTTTGAAACAGCGAACTGTCGCAACGGTGCACAGTTAGGGGGAACACTTCTTGAATTTATTGTGAGGGATCATCTTATTTACTACCGTCGTTCTAAGTAAACAAGATGCAAAACATGATAAACATCACATGCAATCAAATAATAAACATGACATGATATGGCCAATATCACATAGCTCCTTTGATCTCCATCTTGGGGCTCCATGATCATCTTGTCACCGGCTTGACACCATGATCTCCATCATCATGATCTCCATCATCGTGTCCCCATGAAGTTGCTCGCCAACTATTACTTCTACTACTATGCCTAACGCGTTTAGCAATAAAGTAAAGTAATTTACATGGCGTTTCTCGATGACACGCAGGTCATTAAAAGAATAATGACAACTCCTATGGCTCCTGCCGGTTGTCATACTCATCGACATGCAAGTCGTGAATCCTATTACAATAGCATGAACATCTCATACATCACATATAGATCATTCATCATTCATCACAACTTTGGCCATATCATATCACAAACCACTTGCTGCAAAAACAAGTTAGACGTCCTCTAATTGTTGTTGCAAGTTTTACGTGGCTGAATTAGGGTTCTAGCAAGAACGTCTTCTTACCTACGTTAAAGCCACAATGTGATTTGTCAACTTCTATTTACCCTTCATAAGGACCCTGTTCATCGATTCCGCTCCAACTAAAGTGGGAGAGACAGACACCCGCCAGCCACCTTATGCAACTAGTGCATGTTAGTCGGTGGAACCGGTCTCACGTAAG
>NW_025292926.1:0-1034 GCF_018294505.1 Triticum aestivum | reverse complement strand
TTGATGTTTTAATCAGAACAAGAAAAGGCACTTTAAAAGGCCATATTTGAATTTGAAATCTGAATCTTTGATTCAAATTTGTTCAAACCCTTCTGGTTTTAGTTGCATTAGCCCAACACACTCATATTGCCATGTTTCATGCATGCATCATATTGTTGCATATTGTTTGGTGATGTTTGTGTATCGATGTCCTTTGCGACAGGATCTGTCCCCGAGGAGTACCGTGATTACCCTAACGAAGAACCGTATCCGTGCAACGAACCATCAGGCAAGCAACCAACCATTTGATCATATCAATACAATCCCATGTTCTCGCTCCTGCTCTCTTTTACTGCATTAAGACAACGCGATTCAAACTGCTGTGTGCTACGGTAGTTGAACCCATTTCCTCTGCATGACCTGTCATTGCCACAGTAACTAGATGAAACCCACTAGCATGTGTAGGAGTTGATTGAGCCACATGTATGTGTTGTTCCTACCTTGCTATGCCTGCTATGCTTAGAGTCGTGTCAGGTCTGGTTCATCTGGGTGATGGGCTAGAGTGAAATGATTATGTCGGTAATGAGAGTGGTGTGGTGAACACGATTTGGTAAAGGTATCGATGAGAGACCATGTAGGAGTACATGGTGGGTTGTTTCATTGAAGCCGACCTTAAGCACTGAGATCTGTATGTGTGATTTAAGAATCAGCTACTACCATACATTGGGCCCTGAAATATGACCCCGCTCGACTTCTTATTCACCCTAGCTCTCTGTCCAGGAGTTGCAAGTAGTTTCTGGTGTTTGTAGCCTACTGGAGGCCGTGGACAGTGCTGACCGTAGGGGTGGGCTGTGATGCGGTAGGTACGTGGCACGGTGTACCGAATACCCGTTAGGTATCTCGGGAACCCTGTTCACATCGTTCGGGGCCGTATGGGAAACCTCGGCCGGACTCCCTGCGGATGGAACCTGAATAGGCGATAAACCTGGACTAGAGGCTTAAGTGTTTAGGTAGGTCGTGGTCTACACCCACGTCGGCTTTCGCTTGAAGTCTGC
>NW_025292925.1:0-1034 GCF_018294505.1 Triticum aestivum | reverse complement strand
TATATATATATATATATAGTATGATGCCCGTGCGTTGCCACAGAATAACAAAAACACATGGATCATACAATTGTTCTAGTGCGTTGGCAATGGAATAACAAAAACACATGTATGACCCAATTGTTCTAATTCAGAATTGTATGTGTCAAGCATGACGCGGTGTGGTTTCATTGATATTCCAGTGGCAAATGCAGATTATTTCTCCTTCTTTCCTTACAAAAGCGACATCTATCTCCCTACTCCTTCCTTCCCCTCTACCTTCATTGCCTTCATCCGTCCTTATTTTAGCATTGTCCTTGCTTTAAGAGTTTATCATCTCACCTTGCCACCACCCCAAACCTTTTATTACTGTTAGCAAATCTATCGAATGATCCTCGCATGCCGTGAGACATGATGACATGAAAAAAAATCAAAGAGTAATAAAACAACAAGACCTCCATTCGTACCAGGTTTAGAAAAAGCTTTGAGAGAATGATAGTAGTAACTTGCTAGTTCTATTACCCTAATACCCCTTCTCTGCCACGGGAAAAAGGCCAGGAGTACCTACACACGCAACCCCACAAGCTCCAAAGTTCCTCTCCGTCAGCAAGACAGAAAACAGAATTGTAATATATATATATATACATAGACATATATATATATATATATATATATATATATATATATATAGTATGATGCCCGTGCGTTGCCACAGAATAACAAAAACACATGGATCATACAATTGTTCTAGTGCGTTGGCAATGGAATAACAAAAACACATGTATGACCCAATTGTTCTAATTCAGAATTGTATGTGTCAAGCATGACGCGATGTGGTTTCATTGATATTCCAGTGGCAAATGCAGATTATTTCTCCTTCTTTCCTTACAAAAGCGACATCTATCTACCTACTCCTTCCTTCCCCTCTACCTTCATTGCCTTCATCCGTCCTTATTTTAGCATTGTCCTTGCTTTAAAAGTTTATCATCTCACCTTGCCACCACCCCAAACCTTTTATTACTGTTAGCAAATCTATGGAATGACCCTCGCATGCC
>NW_025292924.1:0-1034 GCF_018294505.1 Triticum aestivum | reverse complement strand
TTTTGGCGTCCCGGTGTGATTTCCATGATTGACGAACACCGGGGTGCGCTTATGTGTCGGTTAGCAACACTCGCATTTTGGGCCGCTTCTGGCCCGTTTCGTCGACTATTACTCACCGTTTTGGGGCCCCAAAGCGATTTCCATGGTTGTTGAACCCCATGGTGCGCTTACGTGTCGATCATCAACAATCGCAATTTGGGCCGATTTTGGCCCGTTTCTTGCACTATTAATTAGTTTTGGGCGTCCCGCAGTGATTTCCACGATTGACGAACTCCGTGGTGCGTTTACATGTCAGTCATCAACACACAATTTTGGTCTACTCTGGTCCATTTCATGCACGATTATTCACCATTTTGGCGTCCCAGAGCGATTTCCATGATTGACAATTCCCGGGGTGCGTTTGCGTGTCTGTCCTCAACACTCACAGTTTGGGCCAATTCTGAAGCGATTCGAGGACTATTACTCAACATTTAGGGGTCCCGAAGCGATTTCCATAGTTGTTGAACCCCAAAATGCGTTTACGTGCCGGTCATGAACACTCATAGTTGTGGCCGATTCTGGCCCGTTTCATGGACTATTACTCACTGTTTTGGGGTCCTGGAGTGCTTTCCTTGATTAAGAAACCCCGGGGTGCGTTTACGTATCGGTCATCAACACTGATGGTTTTTGTCGATTCTGACTCGTTTCGTGGCCTATTACTCACCGTTTTGGGGTCCCGAAGAGATTTCCATAGTTGTTGAACCCCAAGGTGCGCTTACATGTATGTCATCAACAATCGCAGTTTGGGCCCATTTTTGGCCCATTTCTTGGACTATTACTTAGTTTTGGGGGTCCTGGAGTGATTTCCACAATTTACGAACCCCGTTGTGCGTTTACGTTTCGGTCATCAACACTCATAACTTTGGCCGATTCTGGTCCGTTTCGTGCACTATTACTCGCCGCTTTGGGGTCCCAGAGCGATTTCCATGGTTGTTGAACTCCAAGGTGCACTTACGTGTCTGTCATCAACATTCATAGTTTTTGCCAATTCTGGC
>NW_025292923.1:0-1034 GCF_018294505.1 Triticum aestivum | reverse complement strand
AAAGAAAATATTTTATGTCGGTCTTTTGATATGCGGATAGACAAGTAATCCAAGATCTAATTTGGACAACACGCTCCAAGGGAGAGCTCATGCTTGCAGCGGACACACGACATGAAGCCACTGAACTCATGTATGCAGCGGACATGAAGCCACCAAACACACACACACACACACAAGTGTTACCCTCACCTAGTAGGGCGTGCACATGCGACCCAAATTTTCACTTTGTTTTTCTTTCATGGAAATTCCAAAAAATGAAGTTCCAAAATTTCAAGAAGATGGTTTTTTAGGACGTTCAAATTTTTTCTATTTTTGAATGCTATGAAAGTTTTGAACTTTGAAAAGTTCTAAAAATTGTTAAATTTTTAATGAGAAACTTTTGAAGGTTTTCACATTTTCCGAACGTTCAAAGTACTGAAAGTTTGGCCTAGAATTCTAAAAATTTGGAACTATAACTTCTGAAAGTGACCAAAAAGGTAAGTTTGACCTAGAATTTTTTTTTGCCACGACTCCCATGAATGTCATTCCCTGTTGAAACTTGGCAACCACTTAAAACAATTGTCATTCTTTGCCACCAACTTATTTTCTGATTTTTTTTTGTTTTTTTAGGTTTTACTGTTCATGGTGGTGTGATAAGAGCTAAAACTCGGATGGGCACTTACCAACACTTTTGTCAGGAATGCAATTGACATTGACATATAGGTGATGTTTTTCCAAATATTTTGATATATTATTTGCATTTCTCTTATTTAGTATGAATTAGTTATGAAGTTTTCAAAGTGACGATCAAATGGTCAAAGGGCAAAAGCAAAAGATGCTAAAGTGGGTTGGAGAAGACCACGTGTTTTCAGAAACTAGGGGCAATCCTGACGAGGGAGACACAACTAAGGGTATAAAACCAATTATCCCATATCAAAATGATTATACCACTTAGATTCAACAATTTTTATATTACGCAATAATCAAATACAATAAATCATATGTATTTTCAGTTTCAGTTCTCATGTTTTTAATCCAAATATTCATGTTTTATA
>NW_025292922.1:0-1034 GCF_018294505.1 Triticum aestivum | reverse complement strand
GACAAAACCTTCCGGCTGCATCATATACAATTCTTCCTTAAGGAAGCCGTTAAGGAATGCCGTTTTGACGTCCATCTGCCATATCTCATAATCATAGTATGCGGCAATTGCTAACATGATTCGGACGGACTTCAGCTTCGCTACGGGTGAGAAAGTCTCATCGTAGTCAACCCCTTGAACTTGTCGATAACCCTTAGCGACAAGTCGAGCCTTATAGATGGTCACATTACCATCCGCGTCTGTCTTCTTCTTAAAGATCCATTTATTTTCTATGGCTCGCCGATCATCGGGCAAGTTAGTCAAAGTCCATACTTCGTTTTCATACATGGATCCTATCTCGGATTTCATGGCTTCTAGCCATTTGTCGGAATCCGGGCCCGCCATCGCTTCTTCATAGTTCGAAGGTTCACCGTTGTCTAACAACATGATTTCCAGGACAGGGTTGTCGTACCACTCTGGTGCGGAACGTGTCCTTGTGGACCTACGAAGTTCAGCAGTAACTTGATCCGAAGCTTCATGATCATCATCATTAACTTCCTCCCCAGTCGGTGTAGGCACCACGGGAACATCTTCCCACGCTGCGCTACTTTCCGGTTCGGAAGGGGTGACTATCACCTCATCAAGTTCCACTTTCCTCCCACTTAATTCTTTCGAGAGAAACTCTTTCTCCAGAAAGGACCCGTTCTTGGCAACGAAGATCTTGCCTTCGGATCTGAGGTAGAAGGTATACCCAATAGTTTCCTTAGGGTATCCTATGAAGACGCATTTCTCCGACTTGGGTTCGAGCTTTTCAGGTTGAAGTTTCTTGACATAAGCATCGCATCCCCAAACTTTTAGAAACGATAGCTTAGGTTTCTTCCCAAACCATAATTCATACGGTGTCGTCTCAACGGATTTCGACGGAGCCCTATTTAAAGTGAATGCGGCAGTCTCTAAAGCATAGCCCCAAAATGAGAGCGGTAAATCGGTAAGAGACATCATAGATCGCACCATATCCAATAGAGTGCGATTACGACGTTCGGACACACCGTTTC
>NW_025292921.1:0-1034 GCF_018294505.1 Triticum aestivum | reverse complement strand
TACAATCGAGAAATGAAGACTACGATTTAAATACAATCGGTCTTAGCTAGCTATCTGTTCACAATCTTCTTGCCCTTCTTTTTCGCAAACGGAGTTCTTCTGTGGAACGGACGTCCTTTAGGTAGGGTGGTCCTGCTTCTTCTTGTGGTGTGTGCTGCTACTTCATCGTCGTCGTCATGTTCGATCTTCGGGTCGCCGTACTTGTCGAAGTCTTGCTCATTGGCTACTCCATCCATTCCGATGATCTTCCTTTTGCCTCTCCTCACGACAACACGACTGGGCTTTGGCGGGTCGGTAATGAAGAAGCATTGGTCCACTTGGGAAGCCAGTACCCATGGCTCATTTTTCGCGGTGACGTTTGCGCCCGCGGTCTTGGATTTGGCTTCGGGTATAACCATGGTGGTGAAATACCGGTCTTCTTTTATGACGTTTTTGGCCCATCTGACACGGAACATCAGGACCTTCTCTCCAGCGTAGCTCAGCTCCCAGATCTCCTCGATCCTTCCATAGTATCTGTCCTTGTCGTTACCGGTGTAGGATTCCATCGTTACCCCGGAGTTCTGATAACCATCGCTCTTCATGTCCTTGTCCTCGGTGTAGAATGTGTAGCCGTTGATATCGTACGCCTCATAGGTCATCAGGTTGTGTTCGGCGCCCTGTGACAAGGCGAATATGAGTTGTTCTTCCGCGGAAGAATCCTCATGTAAAGGGTACGACAGAAGCTTCTGCTTGAACCAACGCGTGAAACATGAGTTGTGCTCTTTGAGTATATCTCCGTCCGTCCTCTGTTGGCCTCGGTCATTGTACGTCTTCTTAATAAAGGTTTTGTGCTCTACCACCCAAGGATCGACCACGTCTATGTGTTGTAGCGCGACTAGGTTTGCTCTTTCAAAGTCGGCGAGTCGACCCTCGAAGTCGACATGCATTTCGCGGCGACCCTCATGGTGACCCCATCCAGCGAGCCTGCCGAGGTGCCTGTTGACGGGCAGACCAACGGGGTTCTCGATGCCTAGATAATTCGTGCAGTAGGAGAT
>NW_025292920.1:0-1034 GCF_018294505.1 Triticum aestivum | reverse complement strand
CACCGTGTCCAGGAGCTTCGCCGCCGTCCACTTCATCGAGCTAGCCGAGCCCCGTGTGCTCGAGCGGCCCGAGACCACCGCACCGACCTCGCCCGAGCTCGCCGTCGTCGGAGATCCCTTTCAACGCCGTCGCTGCCTCAGCTCGTCCCCGACCCCGCCGGTGGCCTCTACGGGAGCGCTGTGAGCCTAGCTACTCCTCCGACCCTCTCTCTCTCATTCCCGAGCCGTGTAGCCACCGCACGAGGATCACACGCCCACACCATCGCGGACCTCGTCGCCGACGTGCTTCCGGCCACACTCCGGCCACAAGATGGTGTCCATCTTACTCACCGAGTCCCACATCACCTAGCTAGCCACTCCACGAGCCTCACCGATCCCTCTAGCGCCAAGTTCATCCTCGACCAAACCCCGGTGGCCGCCAAAGTCGTCGCCGGCGCCAACTCCGGCCACCCCGACCCCAACGGACTCCGCCAAGAGCTGCGGTTTGTCCTCAGCTCCACTCCGGTGGTCTCCGCGGTCCTTTTGGTGGCCGAAATGGCCAAAACCACTTCTGCCGCCGCGTCGGGCTCGCCGGCGACTAAACGCCGGCAGCCGACTTTGACTTTGACCACGGGTGGGCCCTGGTTGACTCCCCTGAGTCAATGACAGGTGGGGCCCAGCCCTGTTAATTAAACAGGATTAGTTTTAATTAAATTTTAATTAAAATAATCACCCTGACATGCGGGACCCACTGTCAGGTTTGACCCAGACCTGTTCCGTTGACCTGCTGACGTCACACTGACGTCAGGCTGACGCAGTAATTGAATTTCTGGATTTAATTTAAATCAGGAAATTCCAGAATATTATTTAAACTTCAAAAATTCATAACTTTTATTCTGTAACTCCAAATTGGACAAATTATATATGAAAAATGATCAGAAAAATCCAATCTATCCATCTGTACTATTTTCATGCATGATCAAACAAGTTAAATTGATGTTTCAAGCAGAACAAGGAAAAGCACTTTAAAAGGCCATATTTGAATTTGAAATTTG
>NW_025292919.1:0-1034 GCF_018294505.1 Triticum aestivum | reverse complement strand
CTCGTCGCCCTGTAGAAAAGCGATCACCGGGTTGTCTGTGGAACTTGGAAGGGTGTGTTTTATTAAGTATCCGGTTCTAGTTGTCATAAGGTCAAGGTACAGCTCCAAGTCGTCCTGTTACCGAAGATCACGGCTATTCGAATAGATTAACTTCCCTGCAGGGGTGCACCACATAACCCAACACGCTCGATCCCATTTGGCCGGACACACTTTCCTGGGTCATGCCCGGCCTCGGAAGATCAACACGTCGCAGCCCCACCTAGGCTCAACAGAGAGGCCAGCACGCCGGTCTAAACCTAAGCGCACAGGGGTCTGGGCCCATCGCCCATAGCACACCTGCACGTTGCGTACGCGGCCGAAAGCAGACCTAGCCTAGTGGCGTTCCAGTTCAATTCGGCGCGCGCCGCTCCGCGCTGACGTCTGAAGTGCTTCGGCTGATACCACGACGTCGGGATACCCATAACTACTCCCACGTAGATGGTTAGTGCGTATAGGCTCGTAGCCAGACTCAGATCAAATACCAAGATCTCGTTAAGCGTGTTATTATGAAGCAACCGCGGACGCCGACCAGGGCCAGGCCCACCTCTCTCCTAGGCGGTCTCAACCTGCCCTGTCGCTCCGCCACAAAGATCCACACAGAGGGCCGTCGGGACAAAGGTCCTTTCAGCCCCCAATCCGTGAATCACTCGCAGGTACTCTTCGAGCTGACCCGACTTTAGTCACCATCTGTATAGTATGTATGTATGTATAGTATATACCCGTGATCACCTCCCGAGTGATCACGGCCCAATAGTATAGCAAGGCAGACCGACAAGAATGTAGGGCCAATGATGATAAACTAGCATCCTATACTAAGCATTTAGGATTGCAGGTAAGGTATCAACAGGTGTAGCAACAATGTCAGGCTATGCATCAGAATAGGATCAACGGAAAGCAGTAACAGGCTACACTACTCTAATGCAAGCAGTATAGAAGAGAATAGGCGATATCTGGTGATCAAGGGGGGGGGGGCTTGCCTGGTTGCTCTGGCAAGA
>NW_025292918.1:0-1034 GCF_018294505.1 Triticum aestivum | reverse complement strand
CATGTAATTACTTTACTTTATTGCTAACCGGTAGCCATAGTAGTAGAAGTAATAGTTGGCGAGGCAACTTCATGAAGACACGATGATGGAGATCATGATGATGGAGATCATGGTGTCATGCCGGTGACGATGATGATCATGGAGCCCCGAAGATGGAGATCAAAAGGAGCAAAGTGATGATGGCCATATCATGTCACTATTTGATTGCATGTGATGTTTATCATGTTTATACATCTTATTTGCTTAGAACGACGGTAGTAAATAAGATGATCCCTTACAACAATTTCAAGAAGTGTTCTCCCCTAACTGTGCACCGTTGCGACAGTTCGCTGTTTCAAAACATCACGTGATGATCGGGTGTTTTATTCAGACGTTCAAATACAACGGGTGTTGACGAGCCTAGCATGTACAGACATGGCCTCGGAACACATGCAAAACACTTAGGGTTAACTTGACGAGCCTAGCATGTACAGACATGGCCTCAGAACACGGAGACCGAAAGGTCGAACATGAGTCGTATAGAAGATGTGATCAACATGAAGATGTTCACCGATGATGACTAGTCCGTCTCACGTGATGATCGGACACGGCCTAGTTTGACTCGGATCATGTAATCACTTAGATGACTAGAGGGATGTCTATCTGAGTGGGAGTTCATAAGATGAACTTAATTATCCTGAACATAGTCAAAAGGTTTTTGCAAATTATGTCGTAGCTCACGCTATAGTTCTACTGTTTAGATATGTTCCTAGAGAAAAATTAGTTGAAAGTTGATAGTAGCAATTATGCGGACTAGGTCCGTAAACTGAGGATTGTCCTCATTGCTTCATAGAAGGCTTATGTCCTTAATGCACCGCTCAGTGTGCTGAACCTCGAACGTTGTCTGTGGTTGTTGCGAACATCTGACATACACGTTTTGATAACTACGTGATAGTTCAGTTAAACGGTTTAGAGTTGAGGCACCAAAGACGTTTTTGAAACATCGCGAAACATATGAGATGTTTTGAGGGCTGAAATTGGGATTTCAGGCTCGT
>NW_025292917.1:0-1034 GCF_018294505.1 Triticum aestivum | reverse complement strand
CGTGGCTACCCGACTCCGGCAAGGAAACACGAATCGGAATCTAGATTGATCCCGAAAACAAACCTAATAAGCAAGGAACTCGGATTGGTGGTGGATATATGGTGGTGGTATATGGCAGCGGTGGTAGTATATGGATATGGATCGGTGGTGGTATATGGACACGGATTGGTGGTGGTATATGGATACGGATTCGGAGCGGTGGTGGTAGATGGCAGGGGCGATGATGATGGTGCGGCGACGGCGTGACAACTTGTGAACAGAACTCGAAACTCTAAAAGACTAGACGCTAAGACCAGCAACTGAACACGACGATGCAACCGCAAATTCAACAAAGCAAATACAGAAAAGATTATGCAAGGCTCAGATTGGTTCGGATGGGATGAACTAACCCTAATTTTTTTTTGGCTTTTTCGTGGACTATAGGTATGAAGAACAGACTCGATCTAAACTACGAAAAACTATAAAATCTCACCGAGCAACCTGGAAATCTGATACCACTTGATAGAGGCAAAGGTGTCCCGTCTTTCGATGAGGTGGTGGATTTCGCTTTGGTGGAAGTCGACTTTGACGATCCGACTACGAACGTGCGAGGACGTCGCGCCTTAGCAATCGCTAAACCAACTCCGAGAGGTTATTGACCACGCCGGAGCACGATCAACCTGACCACGAGGGTCTGTTTCCTGCGAGCAAACGAAGAACAAGCAAGAAACTAAGATTGCAATCTGGATATTGCGAATATAAGATGAAAGCTTTATTGATCAAGGTGGGGTTCTGTGACGCCTTTGTCTAGTCGTTGAACACAAACGAAGTACGCGAAGTTGCAGCTATGGCGAACTTTTAATCTATACAAAACCCAAAGTCTAAACGATGCCCTAAGGGCTGTATATATGGAGGAAGAGGGGGAGAATTTCGTGGCCCTTGGTGGAGGGGTCCGAAATCAACCCTATCTCTTGTTTCCCCACACATACGGACTCTAAAAATAGCCTATACTTATGTATTTCGAAATTACATGGGCCTGGCCCAATAATAAGGTG
>NW_025292916.1:0-1034 GCF_018294505.1 Triticum aestivum | reverse complement strand
CTGAAGTGATTTCCATAGTTGTTGAACCCCAGGGTGCGCTTACGTGTCAGCCATCAACACTCACAGTTTTGGCTGATTCTGGCCCGTTTCATGGACTACTACTCACTGTTTTGGGGACACAGAGTGATTTCCACGGTTAACGAACCGCAGGGTGCATTTACATGTCGGTCATCAACTCTCGCAGTTTTGGCTGATTCTGGCCCGTTTCTTGGACTATTACTCTGTTTTTGGGTCCCGGCGTGATTTCCATGATTGATGAACACCGGGGTGCGTTTATGTGTCAGTCATCAACACTCGCAGTTTTGGCTATTCTGGCCCATTTCGTAGAGTACTACTTAGTTTTGGGGGTCCCGGAGTGATTTCCACGATTTACGAACCCCGTGGTGCGTTTTCGTGTTGGTCAATGACACTCACAATTTTGGCCAATTTCTGGTCCGTCTCGTGCACTATTACTCACCGTTTCGGCGTCCCAGTGCGATTTCCACTATTTACAAACCCCGCGGTGCGTTTGCGTCTTTGTCGTCAACACTCACAGTTTTGGCCAATTCTGAAGCGATTCGTGGACTATTACTCATCATTTAGGGGTCCCGAAACGATTCCATAGTGGGTTAACCCTAAGGTGCGTTTACGTGTCGGCCATCAACACTCACAGTTTTGGGGCCCCGGAGTGATTTCAACGATTAACGAACTGCGGGGTGCGTTTACATGTCGGTCATCAATACTATTAGTTTTGGCCAATTCTGGCCCGTTTCGTGGACTATTACTCACTATTTTGGGGCCCAGAATGATTTCAACGATTAACGAACCCCCGGGTGCGCTTACGTGTCGGTTATGAACACTCATAGTTTTGGCCAATTCTAACGCGTTTTGTGGACTGTTAGTCACCGTTTTCTAGTCCTGAAGTGATTTCCATAGTTGTTGAACCCCAGGGTGCGCTTACGTGTCAGCCATCAACACTCACAGTTTTGGCTGATTCTGGCCCGTTTCATGGACTACTACTCACTGTTTTGGGGACACAGAGTGATTTCCACGGT
>NW_025292915.1:0-1034 GCF_018294505.1 Triticum aestivum | reverse complement strand
AAAAATAAAGACAACTCCTATGGCTCCTGCCGGTTGTCATACTCATCGACATGCAAGTCGTGATTCCTATTACAATAGCATGAACATCTCATACATGACATATAGATCATTCATCATTCATCACAACTTTGGCCATATCATATCACAAAGCACTTGCTGCAAAAACAAGTTAGACGTCCTCTAATTGTTGTTTGCAAGTTTTACGTGGCTGAAGTAGGGTTCTAGCAAGAACGTTTTCTTACCTACGTGAAACCACAACGTGATTTGTCAACTTCTATTTACCCTTCATAAGGACCCTTTTCATCGAATCCGCTTCAACTAAAGTGGGAGAGACAGACACCCGCCAGCCACCTTATGCAACTTGTGCATGTTAGTCGGTGGAACCGGTCTCACGTAAGCGTACGTGTAAGGTTGGTCCGGGCCACTTCATCCCACAATACCGCTGAAGCAAGATAAGACTAGTAGCGGCAAGAAAGTTGACAAATCTACGCCCACAACCAATTGTGTTCTACTCGTACAAGAAGAACTACGCATAGACCTAGCTCATGATGCCACTGTTGGGGAACGTTGCAGAAAATAAAATTTTCCTACTCGTTTCACCAAGATCATCTAGGAGTTCATCTAGCAACGAGTGAATAGATGCATCTACATACCTTGTAGATCGCGAGCGGAAGCGTTCAAAGAACGGGGATGATGTAGTCGAACACGACGTGATTCGAATCACCGGAGATCCTAGCACCGAACGGACGGCACCTCCGCGTTCAACACACGTACGGAAACAGCCACGTCTCCTCCTTCTTGATCCAGCAAGGGAGGGAGGAGAGGTTGAGGGAGATGGCACCAGCAGCAGCACGACGGCGTGGTGTTGATGGAGCTGCAGTACTCCGGCAGAGCTTCGCTAAGCAATAAGGAGGTGGAGGAGGTGTTGGGGAGGGAGAAGGAGGCAACCAAAGGCCAAGGACTCAAGGTATGAAGTCCCTCCTCTCCCCCACTATATATAGGGGTGCCAAGGGGGGGTGGCCGGCCCTAGGAGA
>NW_025292914.1:0-1034 GCF_018294505.1 Triticum aestivum | reverse complement strand
CGGGGGCCCTGGGGGGGTAGCAATGCCACCGGAGCGTCGTACCGGGCCCTCATACATGCGGGGTGGTGTTGTGGCATGTCCGAAGAGGCGGCACGCGTCTCCGGTGCGTGGCCCCCCTCACGAACGGCGCCGCCGCCGGCACCCGGAGGGGGGAAACGGACGCGTCGAGTCTACACGGAGTGGATGTAGCTATGGGCCTGGCCCGGATGTTGCTCCAAAGTGTTCCTATGGGCCGACCTAACACAACCGGGTGGAGAGGTCCACTGGTCAAAGCCCGTCCGTGCAAAGTCAAAGGGCTAGATCCCGTGGTCAAACGCTACAGGGTTAGGCGGGACGGGGGCCCTAGGGGGGTAGCAATGCCACCGGAGCGTCGTACCGGGCCCTCATACATGCGGGGTGGTGTTGTGGCATGTCCGAAGAGGCGGCACGCGTCTCCGGGTTGTGGCCCCCCTCACGGACGGCAATGAAACGGTGGTAGACGTTCTGCGGTAACGATGCAGCGTGAATATTATTAAATACTTGGAGCGCGATAAAATCATGACTTTTTTACACAACGTGGGCACATGTGCTATAGGACTGATTGTAATTTTTCGTCATTTTTTGTGATGGAGAAGTATCTGAACACTTCCCTCTACGCGGATTGCTCTTCGCACGTCTACGACTGTGGCCGGCGGCCTTCGGGGGGTAGCATACCGTAAAATCTTGCGTAGGCGGCCTCTCACAAGTCTGGAAGTGTTGAGGCGGTTGCAAACGCCCAGCACGCGTCTCCGGTGCGTGCCCCCCCCCTCACGGACGGCGCCGCCGCCGGCACCTGGAGGGGGGGAAACGGACGCGTCGGGTCTACACGGAGTGGATGTAGCTGTGGGTTTGGCCCGGATGTTGCTCCCCGGTGTCCCTCTGGGCCGACCCGACACAACCGGGTGGAGAGGTCCACTGGTCAAAGCCCGTCCGTGCAAAGTCAAAGGGCTAGATCCCGTGGTCAAACGCTCCAGGGTTAGGCGGGACGGGGGCCCTGGGGGGGTAGCAATGCCACC
>NW_025292913.1:0-1034 GCF_018294505.1 Triticum aestivum | reverse complement strand
GGGTAGGGCTGCGCCGAAAGAGAGACGTTCTCGTGTGTCTTGGGCAGCCCAAACCTCAACTATATATAGGGGGGGAGGGGGCTGCGCCCCCCTCTAGGGTTCCCACCCCAAGAGGAGGCGGCCAGCCCTAGATCCCATCCAAGGGGGGCGGCCAAGGGGAGGAGAGGGGGGGGGGGCGCCACTAGGATGGGCCTCAAGGCCCATCTGGACCTAGGGTTTGCCCCCTCCCACTCTCCCATGCGCTTGGGCTTTGGTGGGGGGGGCGCACCAGCCCACCTGGGGCTGGTCCCCTCCCACACTTAGCCCACGCAGCCTTCTGGGGCTGGTGGCCCCACTTGGTGGACCCCCGGGACCCTCCCGGTGGTCCCGGTACATTACCGATATCACCCGAAACTTTTCCGGTGACCAAAACATGACTTCCCATATATAAATCTTTACCTCCGGACCATTCAGGAACTCCTCATGACGTCCGGGATCTCATCCGGGACTCCGAACAACATTCGGTAACCACGTACATACTTTCCCTATAACCCTAGCGTCATCGAGCCTTAAGTGTGTAGACCCTACGGGTTCGGGAACCATGCAGACATGACCGAGACGTTCTCCGGTCAATAACCAACAGCGGGATCTGGATACCCATGTTGGCTCCCACATGTTCCACGATGATCTCATCGGATGAACCACGATGTCGGGGATTCAATCAATCCCGTATGCAATTCCCTTTGTCTATCGATATGTTACTTGCCCGAGATTCGATCGTCGGTATCCCTATACCTTGTTCAATCTCGTTACCGGCAAGTCTCTTTACTCGTTCCGTAACTCACATCATCCCGTGATCAACTCCTTGGTCACATTGTGCACATTATGATGATGTCCTACCGAGTGGGCCCAGAGATACCTCTCCGTTTATACGGAGTGACAAATCCCAGTCTCGATTCGTGCCAACCCAACAGACACTTTCGGAGATACCTGTAGTGCACCTTTATAGCCACCCAGTTACGTTGTGACGTTTGGTACACCCAAAGCATTCCTAC
>NW_025292912.1:0-1034 GCF_018294505.1 Triticum aestivum | reverse complement strand
CTCAATCCTCATGGTTTATATATGCCTTTGCCTGTACCTAGTGTTCCTTGGGAGGATATATCTATGGACTTCGTTTTAGGTTTACCTCGAACAAAGAAGGGGAGGGATAGCATATTTGTTGTCGTGGATAGATTCTCGAAAATGGCACACTTTATACCATGTCATAAAAGCGATGATGATGTTAATGTTGCTGATTTGTTCTTTCGTGAAATTATTCGCTTGCATGGTGTGCCAAATACTATTGTTTCAGATCGTGATACTAAATTTCTTAGCCACTTTTGGAGATGTTTATGGGCTAAGTTGGGGACTAAACTGCTTTTTAGTACTACTTGTCACCCCCAAACTGATGGACAAACTGAAGTAGTCAATAGAACGTTGTCTACTATGCTTAGGGCTGTTTTGAAGAATAATAAGAAAATGTGGGAGGAATGCTTTCCTCATATTGAATTTGCTTATAATCGTTCACATCATTCTACTACTAAGATGTGCCCTTTTGAAGTTGTGTATGGTTTCCTACCTCATGCACCTATTGATTTGTTGCCTCTTCCATCTTCGGAGAAGGTTAATTTTGATGCTAAACAACGTGCTGAATTGATTTTAAAAATGCATGAGTTAACTAAGGAAAACATTGAGCGCATGAATGCTAAATATAAACTTGCTGGAGATAAGGGTAGAAAACATGTTGTGTTTGCACCTGGAGATCTTGTTTGGTTACATTTGCGTAAGGATAGATTTCCTGATTTGCGCAAATCAAAGTTAATGCCACGTGCTGATGGTCCCTTTAAGGTGTTAGAGAAAATAAATGATAATGCATATAAACTTGAGCTGCCTGCAGATTTTGGGGTTAGTCCCACTTTTAACATTGCAGATTTGAAGCCTTATTTGGGTGAGGAAGATGAACTTCCGTCGAGGACGACTTCATTTCAAGAAGGGGAGGATGATGAGGACATCAATACAATTGTTACGCCCACAGCCCCTGCTGCTATACATACTGGACCAATTACTAGAGCTCGTGCACGCCAACTAAATTACCA
>NW_025292911.1:0-1034 GCF_018294505.1 Triticum aestivum | reverse complement strand
CCAAAAATGACAGTGCTCCGGTGGTGATTCAACCCGACAAACGGCACGAATGGCAGATTGTATTTGTTGGTTCTGTATGTGCTATCGAAAACAATGACGTCTCCGAAAGCCTCGTAGTCAAGTCGCGATTGACTATCAGCCCAGAACAGTCCCTTCAGATGGCCATGCTCGTCTACCAAGTACTTGAAGAAAAAATCCACATCTCGCTCTCGCCTCGCCATCATGTGCATGATCACCGTATTAGCATCACCGGCACTGATTGTCTCCTGCTTATTAGCATGGCAGAAATTATAAATGTCCCTCTTTATGCATCCAACCTTATCAAATCCACCGTATTGAAAGCACAAAATATCCATAATACGGTATTTGCGGATCCCACATTTTTCCATGTCCGCAATGTCCGCTTTCTGCTCATCGCTAATTCGTCTGTGCGAACGCAGCAGACAAGAAAGATCCCGTGGGGCTAGAGTGCTCATCGATGAAATCCTTGACAAACCACCGACCGGTTTCCTCCTGTCTTGCAATGACCAATTTAGCATTACACCCAACACGAGTTAAAATTCGTGGCCTCCTCTTTCTATCTTCCATCTTTCTTTTCATGTGCTTCTCTTCGCGAAACCCTTGACGACTACACACAATTTTCCTTAAAATTATGTATTTGTTGGATCCATCCCACTCAACGTAGCTTTTCCTCACACTAAAACCTTTTTCAAGAGCATATTTGTTGTAGAATTCATAGCCTTCAGCCTCACTATCAAACATCTTGCTGACAACATTTAGATACTCGAACATACTCTCATCACTTGCATACGCCATGTCTTCCTGCATATGACATGTGAGGGAAACCAATCATCAACATCTTTCTGTTTATCAATGTTGCAGGTGTGAAATAGCTCATAGGCAAAGACAAGTGCATGGAAAAGACTTTGCTCGTTTGACATGTGAGGGAAACCAATCATCAACGCCCAACAAGTACTATCCTAGCATGGATGATGACTCTAATAAACTGGATTCATACCTGGTACGCGCGAAGA
>NW_025292910.1:0-1034 GCF_018294505.1 Triticum aestivum | reverse complement strand
GGCAAGTAACATACCGGTGACAAAGGGAACAACGTATGTTGTTATGCGGTCTGACCGATAAAGATCTTCGTAGAATATGTGGGAGCCAATATGGGCATCCAGGTCCCGCTATTGGTTATTGACCGGAGACGTGTCTCGGTCATGTCTACATAGTTCTCGAACCCGTAGGGTCCGCACGCTTAACGTTACGATGACAGTTTTATTATGAGTTTATGTATGTTGATGTACCGAAGGAGTTCAAAGTCCCGGATGAGATCGGGGACATTACGAGGAGTCTCGAAATGGCCGAGACGTAAAGATCGATATATTGGACGACTATATTCGGACTTCGGAAAGGTTCCGAGTGATTCGGGTATTTTTCGGAGTACCGGAGAGTTACGGGAATACGTATTGGGCCTTATTGGGCCATACGGGAAAGAAGGAAAAGGGCCTCAAGGGTGGCCGCACCCCTCCCCTTGGTCTGGTCCGAATTGGACTAGGGAAGGGGGGCGCCCCCTTCTTCCTTCTCTTTTTCCCTTCCTCTTTTCCTATTCCATATGGGAGGTGGAATCCTACTAGGACTAGGGAGTCCTAGTAGGACTCCACACTTGGTGCGCCCCCTCCTAGGGCCGGCCTCCTCCTCCCTTGCTCCTTTATATACGGGGGCAGGGGGCACCCCATGGACACAACAATTGATCCTTGAGATCTCTTAGCCGTGTGCGTTGCCCCCTCCACCATATTACACCTCGATAATACCGTTGCGGAGCTTAGGCGAAGCCCTGCGTCGGTGGAACATCATCATCGTCACCACGCCGTCGTGCTGACGAAACTCTCCCTCAACACTCGGCTGGATCGGAGTTCGAGGGACGTCATCGAGCTGAACGTGTGTAGAACTCGGAGGTGCCGTGCGTTCGGTACTTGATCGGTCGGATCGTGAAGACGTACGACTACATCAACCGCGTTGTGATAACGCTTCCGCTATCGGTCTACGAGGGTACGTGGACAACACTCTCCCCTCTCATTGCTATGCATCACCATGATCTTGCGTGTGCGTA
>NW_025292909.1:0-1034 GCF_018294505.1 Triticum aestivum | reverse complement strand
AGGTGGGCCTGGCCCTGGTCGGCGTTCGCGGTTACTTAACACGCTTAACGAGATCTTGGTATTTGATCTGAGTCTGGCCATTTGGTCTATACGCACTAACCATCTACGTGGGAGTAGTTATGGGTATCCCGACGTCGTGGTATCAGCCGAAGCTCTTTTGACGTCAGCAACTGAGTGGCGCGGGCCGCATTGGACCGTAAGCTCGCGCTTGTATTAAGGGGGCTAGGTCTGCTTCCGGCCGCGTACGCAACGTGCAGGTGTGCATAGGGCGATGGGCCCAGACCCCTGCGCGCATAGGTTTAGACCGGCGTGCTGACCTCTCGGTTGAGCCTAGGTGGGGCTGCGACGTGTTGATCTTACGAGGCCGGGCATGACCCAGAAAAGTGTGTCCGGCCAAATGGGATCGAGCGTGTTGGGTTATGTGGTGCACCCCTGCAGGGAAGTTTATCTATTCGAATAGCCGTGTCCCTCGGTAAAAGGACGACTCGGAGTTGTACCTTGAGCTTATGACAACTAGAACTGGATACTGAATAAAATACACCCTTCCAAGTGTCAGATACAACCCGGTGATCGCTCTCTAACAGGGCGACGAGGAGGGGATCGCCGGGTAGGATTATGCTATGCGATGCTACTTGGAGGACTTCAATCTACTCTTTTCTACATGCTGCAAGATGGAGATGTCCAGAAGCGTAGTCTTCGACAGGACTAGCTATCCCCCTCTTATTCTGGCATTCTGCAGTTCAGTCCACTGATATGCCCCTTTACACATATACCCATGCATATGTAGTATAGCTCCTTGCTTGCGAGTACTTTGGATGAGTACTCACGGTTGCTTCTCTCCCTCTTTTCCCCCTTTTTCCTTTCTATCTGGTTGTCGCAACCAGATGCTGGAGTCCAGGAGCCAGACGCCACCGTCGACGACGACACCTACGACACTGGAGGTGCCTACTACTACGTGCAGGCCGCTGACGACGACCAGGAGTAGTTAGGAGGTCCCAGGCAGGAGGCCTTGCCTTTTCGATCGTTGCTACTTT
>NW_025292908.1:0-1034 GCF_018294505.1 Triticum aestivum | reverse complement strand
GTATATGGCAGCGGTGGTGGTAGTATATGGATATGGATCGGTGGTGGTATATGGACACGGATTGGTGGTGGTATATGGATACGGATTCGGAGCGGTGGTGGTAGATGGCAGGGGCGATGATGATGGTGCGGCGGCGGCGTGACAACTTATGACCAGAACTCGAAACTCTAAAAGACTAGACTCTAAGACCAGCAACTAGACACGACGATGCAACCGCAAATTCAACAAAGCAAAACCCTAAAAAGATTATGCAAAGGCTCAGATTGGTTCGGATATGATGAACTAACCCTAAATTTTTTTTTGTGGCTTTTTCGTGGACTGTAGGTATGAAGAACAGACTCGATCTAAACTACGAAATACTGTAAAATCTCACCGAGCAACCTGGAAATCTGATACCACTTGATAGAGGCAAAGGTGTCCCGTCTTTCGATGAGATGGTGGATTTCGCTTTGGTGGAAGTCGACTTTGACGATCCGACTACGAGCGTGCGAGGACGTCGCGCCTTAGCAATCGCTAAACCAACTCCGAGAGGTTATTGACCACGCCGGAGCACGATCAACCTAACCACGAGGGTCTGTTTCCTGCGAGCAAACGAAGAACAAGCAAGAAACTAAGATTGCAATCTGGATATTACGAATATAAGATGAAAGCTTTATTGATCAAGGTGGGGTTCTGTGACGCCTTTGTCTGGTCGTTGAACACAAACGAAGTACGCGAAGTTGCAGCTATGGCGAACTTTTAATCTAAACAAAACCCAAAGTCTAAACGATGCCCTAAGGGCTGTATATATGGAGGAAGAGGGGGGAATTTCGTGGCCCTTGGTGGAGGGGTCCGAAATCAACCCTATCTCTTGTTTCCCCACACATACGGACTCTAAAAATAGCCTATACTTATGTATTTCGAAATTACATGGGCTTGGCCCAATAATAAGGTGACGCAGCACCTAAAATAGCCTCGGGACGAAATTTATGAAGTGGCATCTTGTATATTTCGTCCAAGGCTTCATGCACCCATTATGGTGGCTTCAAAGTCCT
>NW_025292907.1:0-1034 GCF_018294505.1 Triticum aestivum | reverse complement strand
TGGGCGTTTGCAACCGCCTCAACACTTCCAGATTTGTGAGAGGCCGCCTACGCAAGATTTGATGGTATGCTAGCCCCCGGAGGCCGCCGGCCACAGTCGTAGACGTGCGAAGAGCAATCCGCGTAGAGGGAAGTGTTCAGATACTTCTCCATCACAAAAAATTATGAAAAATTACCATCAGTCCTATAGCACATGTGCCCACGTTGTGTAAAAAACTCATGATTTTATCGCGCTCCAAGTATTTAATAATATTCACGCTGCATCGTTACCGCAGAACGTCTACTACCGTTTCATTGCCGTCCGTGAGGGGGGCCACAACCCGGAGACGCGTGCCGCCTCTTCGGACATGCCACAACACCACCCCGCATGTATGAGGGCCCGGTATGACGCTCCGGTGGCATTGCTACCCCCCAGGGCCCCCGTCCCGGCTAACCCTGTAGCATTTGACCACGGGATCTAGCCCTTTGACTTTGCACGGACGGGCTTTGACCAGGGGACCTCTCCACCCGATTGTGTTAGATCGGCCCAGAGGAACACTTTGGAGCAACATCCGGGCCAAACCCACAGCTACATCCACTCCGTGTAGACCCGACGCGTCTGTTTCCCCCCTCCAGGTGCCGGCGGCGGCGGCGTCCGTGAGGGGGGGGGCACACCCCGGAGACGCGTGCTGGGCGTTTGCAACCGCCTCAACACTTCCAGATTTGTGAGAGGCCGCCTACGCAAGATTTGACGGTATGCTAGCCCCCGGAGGCCGCCGGCCACAGTCGTAGACGTGCGAAGAGCAATCCGCGTAGAGGGAAGTGTTCAGATACTTCTCCATCACAAAAAATTATGAAAAATTACCATCAGTCCTATAGCACATGTGCCCACGTTGTGTAAAAAACTCATGATTTTATCGCGCTCCAAGTATTTAATAATATTCACGCTGCATCGTTACCGCAGAACGTCTACTACCGTTTCATTGCCGTCCGTGAGGGGGGCCACAACCCGGAGACGCGTGCCGCCTCTTCGGACATGCCACAACACCACCCCGC
>NW_025292906.1:0-1034 GCF_018294505.1 Triticum aestivum | reverse complement strand
AGGAAACCATACACAACTTCAAAAGGGTACATCTTAGTAGTAGAATGCAATGAACGATTATAAGCAAATTCAATATGAGGCAAGCATTCCTCCCACATTTTCTTATTATTCTTCAAAACAGCCCTAAGCATAGTAGACAACGTTCTATTGACTACTTCAGTTTGTCCATCAGTTTGGGGGTGACAAGTAGTACTAAAAAGCAGTTTAGTCCCCAACTTAGCCCATAAACATCTCCAAAAGTGGCTAAGAAATTTAGTATCACGATCTGAAACAATAGTATTTGGCACACCATGCAAGCGAATAATTTCACGAAAGAACAAATCAGCAACATTAACAGCATCATCGCTTTTATGACATGGTATAAAGTGTGCCATTTTTGAGAATCTATCCACGACAACAAATATGCTATCCCTCCCCTTCTTTGTTCGAGGTAAACCTAAAACAAAGTCCATAGATATATCCTCCCAAGGAACACTAGGTACAGGCAAAGGCATATATAAACCAGGAGGATTGAGTCGTGACTTAGGTTTTTGACATGTAGTGCATCGAGCAATAAAACGCTCAACATCCCGTCTCATCTTTGGCCAAAAGAAATGTGTAGCAAGTACGTCCTCCGTCTTCTTCACGCCAAAGTGTCCCATTAATCCTCCTCCATGCGCCTACTGCAACAACAAAAGACGAACGGAGCTAGCTGGAATGCATAGCTTGTTAGCACGAAACACAAATCCATCGTTAACGACAAACTTGTTCCACATTCTTCCTTCTTTACAATTCTGCATTACATCTTTAAAATCAGCATCATGCACATATTGATCTTTGATGGTCTCCAAACCAAATATTTTGAAGTCAAGTTGTGAAAGCATAGTATAGCGATGAGACAATGCATCAGCAATAACATTTTCTTTTCCCTTCTTGTGTTTAATGACATAAGGGAAAGTCTCAATGAATTCAACCCATTTAGCATGTCTACGATTCAGTTTAGCTTGACTTTTAATATGTTTCAAAGATTCATGATCAGAATGTATAACAAATTC
>NW_025292905.1:0-1034 GCF_018294505.1 Triticum aestivum | reverse complement strand
TGTCACATCCCCAGTTTAGGCCTTGCTTGTCCTTGCTTTATCATCCATGCATCATGTCTAAATTTCTGAAACTTGAATTGAGGATTGTTGAAACCTCAAAACCTAACTAAAAGAAGGGCAAGCACCCTTTAAATTGCATTCTGTGAATCCAAAGTGCCCTAAAAATAGTTTTGTGAATTTTGGCAAGAGTTATATATCAAACCAAAATTCTGGAATATTTTTAAGGAATTATTTGGTCTCTGAATTTAAATCAATAGTCTATTTGAATTTGGGAATATATTCATAATATATAATGAATATATTTTCAAATGCTTTGAAATGTTTTATGTACTTTTGGAGTAGTCCAGAGAGGTAACATAAAATATTTCAGAATGTTTTGGCACTGTTTGAAATTATTTTGAATTTGAAAACAGTGGCAAAATAAAATAAAAAGGGAAACAGAACAGAAAAATTAAAAAAAAGAACATTACTCACCAGGGCCACTTACCTGCACGGCCAGCCCACCTGGCAGCCCACTGGCCGGCCCAGCACTGTGCTGGCCCGTGCCAGCCACCTGCTTCCTCTCGCCAGGCAGGCAGAGAGGAGCACGCCGGCGCGCGCGCGGGCGCCACGCCACTAGGCTGCCTGCCTGCGTCGCCTGGCCACCGCGACGCCTCGCGTCTTCTCCCCGGCGCCGCCCCGACTCCCTGGACCCCTCGCTCTCTTCCTCTCCCTCGTTCCCCTCCTCTGTCTCGTTCTCTCACGCTCCACCGAACACGCCCACCGCCGCCGTTCGCCGTTGCCGCAACCACCGCCGTCCCGACGATGCCCCGAGCCGCTCCCGAGCTCCTGCGCCTCGTCACCAACCCCCTCACCGAGCCACACGACCGAAAGAGCCCCGGAGCGCCGCCCCGATGTTTTCCCCCTCGTCGGCTACCGAGGATCGCCGTCGTCAAATTCGTCGCCGCTCGTCCTTCCCCGAGCTCGCCGTCCATCCCACGGTCATCTACGTGAGCTTCTGATCATCCTCCCCCTCTCCGTTCCCTCTCTGGCAC
>NW_025292904.1:0-1034 GCF_018294505.1 Triticum aestivum | reverse complement strand
ACTATCTCTTTTGCCATCTCATTCGCCTTGGGCCAGTAAAATCCGGCTCGGTATGCTTTGGCCACGATGGTCCGAGAGGACGCATGATGACCACAGGTCCCCGAGTGAATATCATTGAGGATGAGTCGACCTTCTTCTGGTGTTATGCACTTCTGACCGACTCCAGTCGCGCTTTCTCTGTATAATTGTCCTTTGATTACGGTAAAGGCCTTAGATCGACGGACGATCTGTCGAGCCTCTTCCTCATCCTCCGGAAGCTCTTTCCTCAAGATATATGCGACATACAGAATCGTCCAGTCGGGAATGACCACCAAAACCTCCATGATCAAGTCGACCACCGCTGGGACTTCAACTTCAGTCGGATCTGTGGCGCTCTTGGGCTGCGGAGTTTCTTCGGTGAAAGGATCTTCTTTGACTGACGGAGTGTGTATATGCTCCAAGAACACACCACTCAGAATGGCTTCTCTCTTGGAACCTATCTTTGCTAGATCATCAGCTGCTTGATTTTTCAGTCGGGGTATATGATGGAGCTCCAACCCCTCGAACTTCTTCTCCAGCTTCCTCACCGCACTGCAGTATCCAGTCATGGCTGGGCTTCTCACGTCCCACTCTTTCATCACCTGATTGACCACTAAATCCGAGTCACCATAGACCATTAGGCGACGGACGCCGAGTGAAATGGCCATGCGCAACCCATATAGGAGGGCCTCATATTCTGCCTCATTGTTGGAGGAATCAAAGTGAATCTGGAGCACATATCTGAGCTTATCTCCTCTGGGGGAAACCAGGACAACCCCAGCACCGGAACCATTCAACATCTTAGAGCCATCGAAAAACATGGTCCAATGCTCCGAGTGAACTTCAGTCGGCTGCTGTTGTTCAATCCACTCGGCGAGGAAATCTGCTATCGCCTGGGACTTAATGGCTTTCTTTGCCTCAAACTTGATATCAAGGGGAAGAAGTTCAATCGCCCATTTGGCCACTCGACCAGTTGCATCTCTGTTGTGCAAAATCTCTGATAGTGGAGCGTCGCT
>NW_025292903.1:0-1034 GCF_018294505.1 Triticum aestivum | reverse complement strand
AAGTTATCGGCAACTGGCAGGAGCCATATGGTTGTCGCTTTATTGGATGAAATGCAAACGCCCTGTATTTGCATTACTTTATCACTAAGCGGTAGCGATAGTCGTAGAAGCAATAGATGGCGTAACGACAACGATGCTATGATGGAGATCAAGGTGTTGCGTCGGTGACGATGGTGATCACGACGGTGCTTCGGAGATGGAGATCACAAGCACAAGATGATGATGGCCATATCATATCACTTATATTGATTGCATGTGATGCTTATCCTTTATACATCTTATCTTGCTTTGATTGATGGTAGCATTTTAAGATGATCTCTCACTAAAAATTATCAAGAAGTGTTCTCCCTGAGTATGCACCGTTGCGAAAGTCCTTCGTGCTGAGACACCACGTGATGATCGGGTGTGATAGGCTCTACGTTCAAATACAACGGGTGCAAAACAGTTGCACACGCGGAATACTCAGGTTAAACTTGACAAGCCTAGCATATAACAGATATGGCCTCGGAACACGGAGACCAAAAGGTCGAGCGTGAATCATATAGTAGATATGATCAACATATTGATGTTCACCATTGAAACTACTCCATCTCACGTGATGATCAGACATGGTTTAGTTGATTTGGATCACTTGATCACTTAGAGGATTAGAGGGATGTCTATCTAAGTGGGAGTTCTTAAGTAATATGATTAATTGAACTTTAATTTATCATGAACTTAGTCCTGGTAGTATTTTGCAAATTATGTTGTAGATCAATAGCTCGCGTTGTTACTTCCCTATGTTTTTGCTTCCCTATGTTTTTATATGTGTTCCTAGAGAAAATAAGTTGAAAAATGTTAGTAGCAATGATGAGGACTTGGTCCATGATCTGAGGTTTATCCTCATTGCTGCACAGAAGAATTATGTCCTTGATGCACCGCTAAGTGACAAACCGATTGCAGGAGCAGATGCAGACGTTATGAACATTTGGCTAGCTCAATATGATGACTACTTGATAGTTTTGTGCACCATGCTTTATGGTTTAGAACCGGGA
>NW_025292902.1:0-1034 GCF_018294505.1 Triticum aestivum | reverse complement strand
TCTTGGACAGCATCAAGGCCTACTTGAATAAAAGTTTTTCAATGAAGGACCTTGGAGAAGCTGCTTATATATTAGGCATCAAAATCTATAGAGATAGATCGAGACGCCTCATAGGTCTTTCACAAAGCACATACCTTGATAAGATATTGAAGAAGTTCAATATGGATCAATCCAAGAAGGGGTTCTTGCCTGTGTTACAAGGTATGAAATTGAGCTCAGCTCAATGTCCGACCACGGCAGAAGATATAGAAGAGATGAGCGTCATCCCCTATGCCTCAGCCATAGGTTCTATTATGTATGCCATGCTGTGTACCAGACCTGATGTTAACCTTGCCGTCAGTTTGGTAGGAAGGTACCAAAGTAATCCCGGCAAGGAACACTGGACAGCGGTCAAGAATATCCTGAAGTACCTGAAAAGGACTAAGGAAATGTTTCTCGTTTATGGAGGTGACGAAGAGCTCGTCGTAAAGGGTTACGTCGACTCTAGCTTCGACACAGATCTGGATGACTCTAAGTCACAAATCGGATACGTGTATATTTTGAATGGTGGGGTAGTAAGCTGGTGCAGTTGCAAGCAAAGCGTCGTGGCGGGATCTACATGTGAAGCGGAGTACATGGCAGCCTCGGAGGCAGCACATGAAGCAATATGGGTGAAGGAGTTCATCACCGACCTAGGAGTCATACCCAATGCATCGGGGCCGATCAAGCTCTTCTGTGACAACACTGGAGCTATTGCACTTGCCAAGGAGCCCAGGTTTCACAAGAAGACAAGGCACATCAAGCGTCGCTTCAACTCCATTCGTGAAAATGTTCAAGATGGAGACATAGAGATTTGTAAAGTACATACGGACCTGAATATAGCAGATCCGTTGACTAAACCTCTCCCTAGAGCAAAACATGATCAACACCAGAATTCCATGGGTGTTCGATTCATCACAATGTAACTAGATTATTGACTCTAGTGCAAGTGGGAGACTGTTGGAAATATGCCCTAGAGGCAATAATAAAAGCATTATTATTATATTTCCTTGTTC
>NW_025292901.1:0-1034 GCF_018294505.1 Triticum aestivum | reverse complement strand
ACCCTGTTCACATCGTTTGGGGCTGTGAGCGAAACTCCGGCCGGATCTCCTCATGGATGGAACCCGAATAGGCGATAAACCTGGACTAGAGACTTGAGTGTTTAGGTAGGTCGTGGTCTACACCCACGTCGGCTTTCGCTTGAAGTCTGCCGAGCACATGTCGTGTGCAGACGCTAAGTGGTGGAAACATGTATGAAGAAGTACACCCCTGCAGGGTTAACATCATCTATTCGAATAGCCGTGTCCGCGGAAAAGGACTTCTGGATTACTTATATCAGTTCATAGACAAGTGAAAGTGGATACTTTAAAATGCGCAAGATAAGCGTGAGTGCTATGGATGGCGTTCTCGTAGGGAGACGGGAGCGGATCCATAGTGGTGTATTGATATGGTGAATATGTGGACTCGTGTGCGCCACCTCAAAAGAGTCGCTTGCAGTCGTAGTTTAGGATAGCCACCGAGTCAAAGTTGGCTTGCTGCAGTCAAACCCTACCACCCCCTTTGTTGATAATGATGCATATGTAGATAGTTCTGATGTAAGTCTTGCTGGGTACATTTGTACTCATGTTTGCCTATTTTATGTTTTTGCAGAGAGACTTCGGTCTCGCTAGTAGTTTCACGTGGACTTCGACGTTTAGCTTGATACCTCAGCTACGATCTTGTGCCCTCGGCAGGATCTGATAGATAGTCAGGCTTCTCAGCTTTTTTCATTTATAGTTGTCTGTACTCAGACATGATAGCTTCCGCTTGTGCTTTGACTTGTATGCTCTGAGTGTTGGGTCATGAGACCCATGTTTGTAATATCTCGCTCCTCGGAGCCTATTGAATAAACTACTTGAGTCGTAGAGTCATTTTGTGAGGCCATGTTGTATTGCACATATCGAGCATATTGTGTGTATGTTATTGAAATGCTTGGTATGTGTGGGATCTGACCATCTAGTTGTTTATCTTTAGTAGCCTCTCTTACCGGGAAATGTCTCCTAGTGTTTCCACTGAGCCATGGTAGCTTGCTACTGCTCCGGAACACTTAGGCTGG
>NW_025292900.1:0-1035 GCF_018294505.1 Triticum aestivum | reverse complement strand
ATCCAGAGGCGTGGTCGCGGGGCGTCGGAGCCGGCGAGGGAGAGTCAGGGACGGGCTGTCCGACGGGGAGGTACGGCAAACGGGGGGGAGGGTGCCGGGCGGCATCGGGCAGCGCCAGGCGAGGAGATCGGGTCGATCTCGATCTGGATCACGGGAGGGGAGAGGAAAGAGCGAGAGAGAGAGTGGGGTCGTGGGGTAGTGGGGGGAGAGGGGCTAGGGTTTCTGGCGAGTGGGGGAGGCCTATGTAGGCCAGGGGCGTGGGCCGGCCTGGCTGGGCCATGGCCCAGTTGGGCCAAGGGGGTCCAGGGGAGTCCTTGTCTCCTTTTTATTCTATTTTGTCTTTTCTTTTATTTCTTTTCTTTTCTGATTTAACTTTAGGTTTTAAATACCTTAGTTTTATAAAATACCTTAGTTGTACCTAATTTAGTATTAACAAATATAGGCCACTACCCAACCTGGTTTTGACTCAAAATAAGTTAACTTAATATTCTTATAATTTAAAGAGCAATTAAAATGTTATTTAGCCACTGTTTTTATTATTTTAGTGTCTTTAATTATTTTATAAAAATTTGGGTTCTCCACCATTATTACTAAGGATTTATTGGTCACATTTAGCACATTTTAGTTTTTATGTTCGAAAACTTTTATCGTTTGACTTTAATTCAAATTTGAATTCGAATCGGTTTCGAACTAACACGAGGTTAGCAACAGTAACCGAGGTGACGTGGCATCGTTAACGCGGGATTACTGTAGTCTAATTATCCGGGCGTCACAATTCTCCTCCACTACAAGAAATCTCGTCCCGAGATTTAAGAGGGGAGTAAGGGGGAAAGTTCTGGTTACGGTATTCTAACGGATCTTCTCGGTCTTGGTTGCTCTTCTCGAAGTGGTTGATCCATTACATTGATGTCTTCATTTCTTTATTCCAAAGCATCATGATGAAGTTGTCGTCCTTTCTTCGGGGAACTCCATCGTACTTACGAATAGGTAAGGGGCAGCTCTACAATGATAGGATGTTATAAGGGAAATTCATCT
>NW_025292899.1:0-1035 GCF_018294505.1 Triticum aestivum | reverse complement strand
CACATCGGTATGTATGATTTCCAATAAGTTGGTTGCTCGCTCCATTGTTCTGGAGAACGGAGTCTTGGTCATCTTACCCATGAGGCATGGTTCGCACGTGTCAAATGATTCGTAATCAAGAGACTCCAAAAGTCCATCTGCATGGAGCTTCTTCATGCGCTTGACACCAATGTGACCAAGGCGGCAGTGCCACAAGTATGTGGGACTATCGTTATCAACTTTACATCTTTTGGTATTCACACTATGAACATGTGTAACATCACGTTCGAGATTCATCAAAAATAAACCATTGACCAGCGGGGCATGACCATAAAACATATCTCTCAAATAAATAGAACAACCATTATTCTCGGATTTAAATGAGTAGCCATCTCGAATTAAACAAGATCCAGATACAATGTTCATGCTCAAAGCTGGCACTAAATAACAATTATTGAGGTTTAAAACTAATCCCGTAGGGAGATGCAGAGGTAGCGTGCCGACGGCGACCACATAGACCTTGGAACCATTCCCGACACGCATCGTCACCTCGTCCTTCGCCAGTCTCCGTTTATTCCGTAGTTCCTGTTTTGAGTTACAAATATGAGCAACCGCACCGGTATCAAATACCCAGGAGCTACTACGAGTACTGGTAAGGTACACATCAATTACTTGTATATCACATATACCTTGGGTGTTGCCGGCCTTCTTCTTGTCCGCTAAGTATTTGGGGCAGTTCCGCTTCCAGTGACCACTTCCCTTGCAATAAAAGCACTCAGTCTCGGGCTTGGGTCCATTCTTTGACTTCTTCCTGGTAACTGGCTTACCGGGCGCGGCAACTCCCTTGCCGTCCTTCTTGAAGTTCTTCTTACCCTTGCCCTTCTTGAACTTAGTGGTTTTATTCACCATCAACACTTGATGTTCTTTTCTGATCTCTACCTCAGCTGATTTCAGCATTGAATATACCTCGGGAATGGTCTTTTCCATCCCCTGCATATTGTAGTTCATCACAAAGCTCTTGTAGCTTGGTGGAAGCGACTGGAGGATTCTGTCAAT
>NW_025292898.1:0-1035 GCF_018294505.1 Triticum aestivum | reverse complement strand
TACCATCATCTTTCAACTTTGCTTTCTCAAGGAACGCATTAAAATTCAACGGAACAACAGCACGAGCCATCTATCTACAATCAACATAAACAAGCAAGATACTATCAGGTACTAAGTTCATGATAAATTTAAGTTCAATTAATCATATTACTTAAGAACTCCCACTTAGATAGACATCCCTCTAATCTTCTAAGTGATTACGTGATCCAAATCAACTAAACCATGACCGATCATCACGTGAGATGGAGTAGTTTTCAATGGTGAACATCGTTTATGTTGATCATATCTACTATATGATTCACGCTCGACCTTTCGGTCTCCGTGTTCCGAGGCCATATCTGCATATGCTAGGCTCGTCAAGTTTAACCTGAGTATTCTGCGTGTGCAAAAACTGGCTTGCACCCGTTGTAGATGGACGTAGAGCTTATCACACCCGATCATCACGTGGTGTCTGGGCACGACAAACTTTGGCAATGGTGCATACTCAGGGAGAACACTTCTTGATAATTTAGTGAGAGATCATCTTATAATGCTACCGTCAATCAAAGCAAGATAAGATGCATAAAAAGATAAACATCACATGCAATCAATATAAGTGATATGATATGGCCATCATCATCTCGTGCTTGTGATCTCCATCTCCGAAGCACCGTCATGATCACCATCGTCACCGACGCGACACCTTGATCTCCATCGTAGCATCGTTGTCGTCTCGCCAATCTTATGCTTTCACGACTATCACTACCGTTTAGCAATAAAGTAAAGCATTACATCGCGATTGCATTGCATACAATAAAGCGACAACCATATGGCTCCTGCCAGTTGCCGATAACTTGGTTACAAAACATGATCATCTCATACAATAAAATTCAGCATCATGCCTTGACCATATCACATCACAACATGCCCTGCAAAAACAAGTTAGACGTCCTCTACTTTGTTGTTGCATGTTTTTACGTGGCTGCTACGGGCTTAAGTAAGAACCAATCTCACCTACGCATCAAAACCACAACGATAGTTTGTCAAATAGACTCC
>NW_025292897.1:0-1035 GCF_018294505.1 Triticum aestivum | reverse complement strand
GCGGATCTTACTCTGGTTGATCTACGAGGTTCAGTAGTATCTTGATCTGAAGTTTCATGATCATTATCATTGGCTTCCTCACTAACTGGTGTAGGTGTCACTGAAACGGTTTTCTGTGATGAACTACTTTCCAGTAAGGGAGCAGGTACAGTTACCTCGTCAAGTTCTACTTTCCTCCCACTCACTTCTTTCGAGAGAAACTCCTTCTCTAGAAATGATCCATTCTTAGCAACGAATGTCTTGCCTTCGGATCTGTGATAGAAGGTGTACCCAACAGTTTCCTTTGGGTATCCTATGAAGACACATTTCTCCGATTTGGGTTCGAGCTTATCAGGTTGAAGCTTTTTCACATAAGCATCGCAGCCCCAAACTTTAAGAAACGACAACTTTGGTTTCTTGCCAAACCACAGTTCATAAGGCGTCGTCTCAACGGATTTTGATGGTGCCCTATTTAACGTGAATGCGGCCGTCTCTATAGCATAACCCCAAAACGATAGCGGTAAATCGGTAAGAGACATCATAGATCGCACCATATCTAGTAAAGTACGATTACGACGTTCGGACACACCATTTCGCTGTGGTGTTCCGGGTGGCGTGAGTTGCGAAACTATTCCACAGTTTTTCAAATGTACACCAAACTCGTAACTCAAATATTCTCCTCCACGATCAGATCGTAGAAACTTTATTTTCTTGTTACGATGATTTTCAACTTCACTCTGAAATTCTTTGAACTTTTCAAATGTTTCAGACTTATGCTTCATTAAGTAGATATACCCATATCTGCTTAAATCATCTGTGAAGGTGAGAAAATAACGATATCCGCCACGAGCCTCAATATTCATCGGGCCACATACATCGGTATGTATGATTTCCAACAAATCTGTTGCTCTCTCCATAGTACCGGAGAACGGTGTTTTAGTCATCTTGCCCATGAGGCACGGTTCGCAAGTACCAAGTGATTCATAATCAAGTGGTTCCAAAAGTCCATCGGCATGGAGTTTCTTCATGCGCTTTATACCGATATGACCTAAACGA
>NW_025292896.1:0-1035 GCF_018294505.1 Triticum aestivum | reverse complement strand
GACTATTACTGACTGTTTTGGGGTCCCGGAGTGATTTCCACGATTAACAAACCCCATGGTGCGTTTAAGTATCGGTCATCAACACTCGTGGTTTTTGTCGATTCTGGGCCGTTTCATGGACTATTACTCACATTTTTGGGGTCCCAAAGCGATTTCCATGGATGTCGAACCCCAAGCTGCGCTTATGTATCGGTCATCAACAATCGCAGTTTCGGCCGATTCTGGCCCGTTTCTTGGACTATAACTCAGTTTTTGGCTCACGTAGTGATTTCCACGGCCGACGAACACCGGCGTGTTTATGTGTCGATCATCAACATTTGAAGTTTTGGCCGATTTTGGCCCGTTTCATGGACTATTACTCACTGATTTGATGTCCCTGAGCAATTTCCATGATTGACGAAACCCGGGGTGCGTTTATGTATTGTTGATCAATAACCCTAGGTTTTACCGATTCATGGCTCTTTCATGGACTATTACTCACCGTTTTGCAGTCCCAAAGCGATTTCGTTGCTTGTCGAACCCCAAGATGTGCTTACGTGCTGGTCGTCAAGACTCGCAGATTGTGCCGATTCTGGTCCGTTTCCTGGACTATTACTCAGTTTTGGGGTCCCGAAGTGATTTCCATGATTGACGAACACCGGGGTGCATTTACGTGTCGGTCACCAACACTCACAATTTTGGCCGATTCTGGTACGTTTTCTGCACAGTTACTCACCGTTGTGGGGTCCCGGAGCGATTTCCATGATTGACGATCCCTGGGGTGCGTTTACGTGCCCGTCGTCAACCCTCACAGTTTTGGCCAATTCTGACCCGTTTCGTGAACTATTACTCACCGTTTTGGGATCGCAAAGCGATTTCCATAGTTATTGAACCCCAAGGTGCGCTTACATGTTAGTCATCAGCAGTCACAGTTTTGGCCGATTCTGGCCCGTTCTGTCGACTATTACTCACTTTTTTGGGGTCCCAGAGTGATTTCCATGATTAACGAACCCCGGGGTGCGTTTACGTGTCAGACATCAACACTCGCGGTTTTTG
>NW_025292895.1:0-1035 GCF_018294505.1 Triticum aestivum | reverse complement strand
GAAGGCTGGTCGGGAGGATCCTCATTCCTACCATCTCCGTGGTTCTGGCTACGAGCGACGGAACTTCGCTTAGCTGATGACATCCTGAGAGACGAACCAAGGACGGAATCAGCATCAACTATCGACTGTAGAATGTAGGACAAGGAATTAGTATCACTCGAACTCCTAGGGAAATTCCGGCAGCATAACGGCAGTAAAATGCTCAGAATGAGACATCCTACTAAAAATGGGGTGGTATCATACTCATCAGCATTACTCAAGGTTCTGAGATCATACTAAACAGACTACACCGGAAATACTTAAAACTGGGGTATGACTCTGATCAACCAGTCCTATGGGACTACGGAGTAGTAACACGTGATCCTGATAGACGGAAGAGAAGCCTAGTTCCTTAACCCCGTAGGAAAGATAGGATGACTCAGATCAGAAGGTCATGAGGTATAAGGAGTAAAAAGAGCCTTACGTTCCAACCCACAATCAATTCCCTTACATAACTAAAGAATTTCTAGACTCGACTTCGACCAGTTTGGCTTGGTAATCCTACAGGCAGTCAGGCTCTGATACCAAAGCTGTCAGGACCCCGACTCAATGCCACATCGATCTAGCATGTAACACCTCATATCACTTTGCGGCCTCACGCACGGTATCCCCACGGGTGTCGACTTACCTTTGCCCGGGACCGTTTGCGCCTTTTGGCACACGTATATGATGGTGTCGCTAGCATCCATATGATAAAGAGCCCGGGCTGACATGGCTAGTCGTAAACCCAAAGTGGCACTAACTTACAGGGACAGGCATCCATGACCCAGCATCGAACGTGTCGGTCATCAGCGAGTGAATCCAGGCTGTAGCACTGGGCTAACAGGACTCCGGTGAACCGGGCTGTAGCGGGCTAGCAGGACTCCGGTATTCATCGCGTGACATTTCCCCGAAGGGACAGACACAGGATCGAAGAAGGACACATGCCGGCCAGCCTAAGTGTTCCGGAGCAGTAGCAAGCTACCAGGGCTCAGTGGAAGCACTAGGAGACATTTC
>NW_025292894.1:0-1035 GCF_018294505.1 Triticum aestivum | reverse complement strand
TTTCTGGATATTTCAAGCTTTTGAAATATTTACAAAGGAAATATTCTCCAAAAATTCCAGGAAAATTTCATCATGTCACATATGACATATTAGATGATCTTGCCAAGTCTCATGACTTGGAGAACAAGATAACACCATCAAAACCCCTCAAAACTATCTCTGTCCATTCTGAAGTTTGATCAACTTTACATTGCCAAGTATGTCCAAATGTGCTCAAACTTGGTGGACATGCTTCATTGGTCTAATGATGCATCTGGACCAAATGGCACAGGTTGGGGAATAGTAAGTCTTGGTCAAAGTGCCTCAAAACCCTCTCTGACCAGAATCAAGTTTGAACTACTTTGCACTACCAACTTTTTCTCCAGGACCCCAACTTTGGTGAGCCTGATCATGTGACCAAATAAGGCTACCACACCAAGTGGCACATCAAGGAGAAATGATTTACTCCACTGGATCTACACAAATCCATTTCTGGCCATTTCTAGGGTTTGCAAAAGTTGCATTGGCAACTTTGTCCAAATAAGCTCGAAATGGGTGGAAGGCTCTAAATATATGTGACATTTCACCCCATGGAGTATCTTGGCCAGTGGAAGTCATTAGCTTACCCAAAACTCCATCAAACACCTTCTGGCAAAATACTAAAAAGCCTCTTTTTGCCACTTTCACTAATCTCCTTGAGTTCATCTTTTTACCACAACCCCTCCTCACTCCCCTCAGTCACTTAGACACTTTTCTACCCGAGGAAGCAATGTGGAGGAAGGAGGGAATCACGTTTGTCCTCTCTGGACAACAGCTTCCCTTCTCTCTCCCAGCCTCTCTCTCTCCCCTCTGCACCCCAGAGCATCCCAGGCTCTTTCCAGGTTTTGCCCCCTTCCACTGTAGCCTCCAGACAGAAAAGGACGCGCGCGCGACGCGGAAAACCCGCGGATGCCGGCCAAAGTCGCGCTCTGGAGCGCCTGCCAGAGCGCCGACCGTTGACACCGCGCCTCCCGACCGCCTCGTGCCTTCCCATCGCGCCAGTTGATGTGTCTCGAC
>NW_025292893.1:0-1035 GCF_018294505.1 Triticum aestivum | reverse complement strand
ACTTGATGTTTTTTCTCGATTTCTACCTTCGTCAATTTCCGCATTACGAAGAGCTTGGGAATCGTTTCCGTTATCCCTTGCATATCATAGTTCATCACGAAGTTCTACTAACTTGGTGATGGTGCCTAGAGAATTCTGTCAATCACTATCTTATCTGGAAGATTAACTCCCACTTGATTCAAGCGATTGTAGTACTCAGACAATCTGGGCACATGCTCACTAGTTGAGCGATTCTCCTCCATCTTTTAGCTATAGAACTTGTTGGAGACTTCATATCTCTCAACTCGGGTATTTGCTTGAAATATTAACTTCAACTCCTGGAACATCTCATATGGTCCATGACGTTCAAAACGTCTTTGAAGTCCCGATTCTAAGCCATTAAGCATGGTGCACTAAACTATCAAGTAGTCATCATATTGAGCTAGCTAAACGTTCATAACGTCTGCATCTGCTCCTGCAATAGGTCCGTCACCTAGCGGTGTATTAAGGACATAATTCTTCTGTGCAGCAATGAGGATAAACCTCAGATCACGGATCCAATCCGCATCATTGATACTAACATCTTTCAACACAATTTTCTCTAGGAACATATCAAAATAAACACAGGGAAGCAACAACGCGAGCTATTGATCTACAACATAATTTGCAAAATACTACCAGGACTAAGTTCATGATAAATTTAAGTTCAATTAATCATATTATTTAAGAACTCCCACTTAGATAGACATCCCTCTAATCCTCTAAGTGATTACGTGATCCAAATCAACTAAACCATGACCGATCATCACGTGAGATGGAGTAGTTTTCAATGGTGAACATCGTTATGTTGATCATATCTACTATATGATTCACGCTCGACCTTTCGGTCTCCGTGTTCCGAGGCCATATCTGCATATGCTAGGCTCGTCAAGTTTAACCTGAGTATTCTGCATGTGCAAAACTGGCTTGCACCCGTTGTAGATGGACGTAGAGCTTATCACACCCGATCATCACGTGGTGTCTGGGCACGACGAACTTTGGCAACGGTGCATACTC
>NW_025292892.1:0-1035 GCF_018294505.1 Triticum aestivum | reverse complement strand
GGATTATCTCGCAAGGCTGAAGGCCGCCACATCTCGCATCGACTCGACGCTCTGGCCTGAGGAGACACTTCAGAATGACCTTGAGTCATTAATGGCCCGCTTGAACACGATCCCTGGTCGAGTGCAGGAATGGAAGAAGTCCTCAGCTCGGTGTGGTGCAGATGTTGCTCTGTGTCTGGCCCGAGTCCACTGCAAAGATGCACGAGAGGAGAAGCTGGCGGCTCTTCGGGTGGCCAATACCAAGAAGCACGACTTCAGGTCCTTTATGGAGACTTTCCTTGCAGCTGCCACTCGGATCGCCGACGGAATTGACCTTGATGAATTCGTCGCACCTTCCAGCCCTCCACAGGAGGGGTAAAAAACTTCTTATGGCTCGACTCTTTTAAATTTGCCTCGGTATGCCGAGTGGAATTGTATCCGACAAACTTTAACAGGCTTGACGCCTGAGCACTTTCGGTTCCTTTAGGCATCGATTCAAACTAGAATTTGGCGCTTGAATATGATTGCCTTCGGCTCAAAATGTCCTTTGCAGGTTCAAAGCAAGGTGCCTGTGCTTAGGCGAGCGCTTGGACTGCAGCTAAGCCTTCGAGCGTGAGGATCGCTCTTCACTCGGTAGGGTTTTTATAACTTAGGCGAGCACGAGGCTGCAGCTAAGCCTCCGAGTGGAAGGCTGGCTTACCACTCGGTAGGATTTTGATAAACTTAGGCGAGCACGAGGCTGCAGCTAAGCCTCCGAGTGGAAGGCTGGCTTACCACTCGGTAGGATTTTGATAAACTTAGGCGAGTGCTTGGACTGCAGCTAAGCCCCCGAGTGAGAGGATTGCTCACCACTCGGTAGGATTTTTATAACTTAGGCGAGCACGAGGCTGCAGCTAAGCCTCCGAGTGGAAGGCTGGCTTACCACTCGGTAGGATTTTGATAAACTTAGGCGAGTGCTTGGACTGCAGCTAAGCCCCCGAGTGAGAGGATTGCTCACCACTCGGTAGGATTTTTATAACTTAGGCGAGCACGAGGCTGCAGCTAAGCCTCCGAGTG
>NW_025292891.1:0-1035 GCF_018294505.1 Triticum aestivum | reverse complement strand
TAGAGGAAGTAGTCGTACGTCTTCACGATCCAACCGATCAAGCACCGAAACTACGGCACCTCCGAGTTCGAGCACACGTTCAGCTCGATGACGATCCCCGGACTCCGATCCAGCAAAGTGTCGGGGAAGAGTTTCGTCAGCACGATGGCGTGGTGACGATCTTGATGAACTACAGCAGCAGGGCTTCGCCTAAACTCCGCTACAGTATTATCGAGGAATATGGTGGCAGGGGGCACCGCACACGGCTAAGGAATCGATCACGTGGATCAACTTGTGTCAACTTGTGTGTTTAGAGGTGCCCCTGCCTCCGTATATAAAGGAGCCAAGGGGGGGAGGAGGCGCCGGCCAGGAGGAGGTGGCGCAGGAGGAGTCCTACTCCTACCGGGAGTAGGACTCCCCTCCAATCCTATTCCAACTAGGAATCCCCAAAGGGGGAAAGAGGAGAAGGGTGGCCGGCCACCTCTCCTAGTCCTAATAGGACTAGGGGAAGGGGGGAGGCGCGCAACCCTGGTGGGCAGCCCTTTCACCTTTCCACTAAGGCCCATGAAGGCCCATATGGTTCCCGGGGGGTTCTGGTAACCTCCCGGTAACTCGGTAAAATCCCGATTTCACCCGGAACACTTCCGATATCCAAATATAGGCTTCCAATATATCAATCTTTACGTCTCGACCATTTCGAGACTCCTCGTCATGTCCGTGATCACATCCGGGACTCCGAACAACCTTCGGTACATCAAAATGCATAAACTCATAATATAACTGTCATCGTAACCTTAAGCGTGCGGACCCTACGGGTTCGAGAACAATGTAGACATGACCGAGACACGTCTCCGGTCAATAACCAATAGCGGGACCTGGATGCCCATATTGGCTCCTACATATTCTACGAAGATCTTTATCGGTCAGACCGCATAACAACATACGTTGTTCCCTTTGTCATCGGTATGTTACTTGCCCGAGATTCGATCGTCGGTATCCAATACCTAGTTCAATCTCGTTACCGGCAAGTCTCTTTACTCGTTCCGTAATACATCA
>NW_025292890.1:0-1035 GCF_018294505.1 Triticum aestivum | reverse complement strand
ATAATAAGCAAATTCAATATGAGGCAAGCATTCCTCCCACATTTTCTTATTATTCTTCAAAACAGCCCTAAGCATAGTAGACAACGTTCTATTGACTACTTCAGTTTGTCCATCAGTTTGGGGGTGACAAGTAGTACTAAAAAGCAGTTTAGTCCCCAACTTAGCCCATAAACATCTCCAAAAGTGGCTAAGAAATTTAGTATCACGATCTGAAACAATAGTATTTGGCACACCATGCAAGCGAATAATTTCACGAAAGAACAAATTAGCAACATTAACAGCATCATCGCTTTTATGACATGGTATAAAGTGTGCCATTTTCGAGAATGTATCCACGACAACAAATATGCTATCCCTCCCCTTCTTTGTTCGAGGTAAACCTAAAACAAAGTCCATAGATATATCCTCCCAAGGAACACTAGGTACAGACAAAGGCATATATAAACCATGAGGATTGAGTCGTGACTTAGCTTTTTGACATGTAGTGCAGCGAGCAATAAAACGCTCAACATCCCGTCTCATCTTTGGCCAAAAGAAATGTGTAGCAAGTACGTCCTCCGTCTTCTTCACACCAAAGTGTCCCATTAATCCTCCTCCATGCGCCTCCTGCAACAACAAAAGACAAACGGAGCTAGCTGGAATGCATAGCTTGTTAGCACGAAACACAAATCCATCGTTAACAACAAACTTGTTCCACATTCTTCCTTCTTTACAATTCTGCATTACATCTTTAAAATCAGCATCATGCACATATTGATCTTTGATGGTCTCCAAACCAAATATTTTGAAGTCAAGTTGTGAAAGCATAGTATAGCGACGAGACAATGCATCAGCAATAACATTTTCTTTTCCCTTCTTGTGTTTAATGACATAAGGGAAAGTCTCAATGAATTCAACCCATTTAGCATGTCTACGATTCAGTTTAGCTTGACTTTTAATATGTTTCAAAGATTCATGATCAGAATGTATAACAAATTCTTTGGGCCATAAATAATGTTGCCATGTTTCTAAAGTCCGAACAAGAGCATATAATTC
>NW_025292888.1:0-1035 GCF_018294505.1 Triticum aestivum | reverse complement strand
TAAAGTTGATAACGATAGTCCCACATACTTGTGGCACTGCCGCCTTGGTCACATTGGTGTCAAGCGCATGAAGAAGCTCCATGCTGATGGACTTTTAGAGTCTCTTGATTATGAATCGTTTGACACGTGCGAACCATGCCTCTTAGGTAAAATGACCAAGACTCCGTTCTCCGGAACAATGGAGCGAGCAACCAACTTGTTGGAAATCATACATACCGATGTGTGCGGTCCAATGAGCGTTGAGGCTCGCGGAGGATATCGTTATGTTCTCACTCTCACAGATGACTTGAGTAGATATGGGTATGTCTACTTAATGAAACACAAGTCTGAGACCTTTGAAAAGTTCAAGGAATTTCAGAATGAGGTGGAGAATCAACGTGACCGAAAGATAAAATTCTTACGATCAGATCGTGGAGGAGAATACTTAAGTCACGAATTTGGTACACACTTAAAGAAATGTGGAATCGTTTCACAGCTCACGCCGCCTGGAACACCTCAGCGAAACGGTGTGTCCGAACGTCGTAATCGCACTTTATTGGATATGGTGCGGTCTATGATGTCTCTTACCGATTTACCGCTATCTTTTTGGGGATACGCTCTAGAGACAGCTACATTCACTTTAAATAGGGCACCGTCTAAATCCGTTGAGACGACACCGTATGAATTATGGTTTGGAAAGAAACCTAAGCTGTCGTTTCTAAAAGTTTGGGGATGCGAAGCTTATGTCAAGAAACTTCAACCTGAAAAGCTCGAACCCAAGTCGGAAAAATGCGTATTCATAGGATACCCTAAGGAAACTATAGGGTATACCTTCTACTTAAGATCCGAAGGCAAGATCTTTGTTGCCAAGAACGGATGCTTTCTGGAAAAAGAGTTTCTCTCGAAAGAAGTAAGTGGGAGGAAAGTAGAACTCGATGAAGTACTACCTCTTGAGCGGGATAGTGACGCAGCACAGGAAACCATTCCTGTGATGCCCACACCAACTGAAGAGGAAAACCATGATAATGATCAAGGTACTTCGGATCAAGTTACTAC
>NW_025292887.1:0-1035 GCF_018294505.1 Triticum aestivum | reverse complement strand
CCGTCCATTTGGTTGCCGGAATGGCAAAAAGCACTTTCGCCGCCGTCTCGGACCTCGCCGGCGTCATGTCGCCGGTGGGGTTTGACTTGTCCGACCTGGGGTTTGACCCCCCAGGGTCACTGACGCGTGGGCCCTGTCGGCCAGGTGGTTAGATTAGCGCTAACTACTGTTAGTCAACCCCCCCTGACACTGACAGTGGGCCCCAGCGCCACTAATCCCTAATTAGGATTAATTTAATCCTGTTTAACCCCCCCTGTCACTGACGTGTGGGCCCCACACGTCAGGTTTGACCTCAGCCAGCCACAGTTGACCACTGACGTCATGCTGACGTCATGCTGGCGCAATAATTATAATTTCTGGATTTAATTTAAATCAGGAAATTCCAGAATATTATTTAAACTTCAAAAATTCATAACTTTTATTCTGTAACTCCAAATTGGACAAATTATATATGAAAAATGATCAAAAAAATCCAATCTATCCATCTGTACTATTTTCATGCATGATCAAACAAGTTAAATTGATGTTTTAAGCAGAACAAGAAAAAGCACTTAAAGAGGCCATGTTTGAGTTTGAAATTTGAATCTTTGATTAAAATTTGTTCAAACCCTTCTGGTTTTAGTTGCATTAGCCCAACACACTCATCTTGCCATGTCTCATGCATGCATCATATTGTTGCACATTGTTTGGTGATGTTTGCGTATCGATGTCCTTTGCGACAGGTTCTGCCCCCGAGGAGTACCGTGATTACCCTAACGAAGAATCATATCCGAGCATCGAACCATCAGGCAAGCAACCAACCATTTGATCATATCGATACAATCCCATGTTCTCGCTCCTGCTCTCTTTTACTGCATTAAGACAACGCGATTCAAACTGCTGTGTGCTACGGTAGTTGAACCCATTTCCTCTGCATGACCTGTCATTGCCACAGTAACTAGATGAAACCCACTAGCATGTGTAGGAGTTGATTGAGCCATATGTATGTGTTGTTCCTACCTTGCTATGCCTGCTATGCTTAGAGTCGTGTCAGGT
>NW_025292886.1:0-1035 GCF_018294505.1 Triticum aestivum | reverse complement strand
GACACCCCCTCTCCTCTCCAGCTCCTCCCCCTCGCACGCCCCAGCCATGGCCGACGCCACCATCGCCGCACCACCGTCGTAGCCGTGCTCCCCGTCGTCTCCACGCCGTCTCACCGTGTCCAGGAGCTTCGCCGCTGTCCACTTCATCGAGCAGCCGAGCCCCGAGCGCTCGCAACGCCCGAGACCACCGCACCGACCTCGCCCGAGCTCACCGTCGCCGGAGATCCCCTTCAACGCCGTCGTCGCTCCGGTCCATCTCCGGCCGCACCAAGGACTCCGTCGCACTCACTGTGAGCTTAGCCATCTTCCCCTCCCTTCCGTTCTTGCTCCCGAGCCGTGTAGCAACCTCCCGGAGCTCAACCGCACCCACCGCCATGGACCTCGTCGCCGACGTGCTCCCGGTCATCCTCCAGCCACAAGATGGTGTCCATCTTGCTCACCGCGTTCCACAGCACCTAGCTAGCCACTCCACGAGCCTCACCGAACCCTCTAGCACCAAGTTCACCTCCGACCGAACCTCGGTGGCCGCCAAAGTCGTCACCGGCGTCGACTCCGGCCACCCCGACCCCAACGGACTCCGCCAAGAGCTGCGGGTTGTCCTCAGCTCCACTCCGGTGGCCTCCGCGGTCCATTTGGTGGCCGAAATGGCCAAAACCACTCCCGCCGCCGCGTCGGGCTCGCCGGCGACTAAACGCCGGCAGCCGACACTGACTTTGACCACGGGTGGGCCCTGGTTGACTCCCCTGAGTCAATGACAGGTGGGGCCCAGCCCTGCTAATTAAACAGGATTAGTTTTAATTAAGTTTTAATTAAATTAATCACCCTGACATGCGGGACCCACTGTCAGGTTTGACCTGGACCAGTTCCGTTGACCTGCTGACGTCACACTGACGTCAGGCTGACGCAGTAATTGAATTTCTGGATTTAAATTAAATCAGGAAATTCCAGAATATTATTTAAACTTCAAAAATTCATAACTTTTATTCTGTAACTCCAAATTGGACAAATTATATATGAAAAATGATCAGAAAAATC
>NW_025292885.1:0-1035 GCF_018294505.1 Triticum aestivum | reverse complement strand
TATTTTGTTGTAAGTAGAAACAAAATAAAATAAATAAAGCAACTGAAAGTTTATAATTTTGCTGACCTAAAAGCAAAAAGAATTAAAAAATAAAGCAAAAAACAAAAGAAAATAAATAATTCAGAAAACAAAACAAAAAAAACTGGAAAAAAAATAAAAGTAGCAACAATAAGTATTTTGTTGTAAGTAGAAACAAAATAAAATAAATAAAGCAACAACGAAAACAAAAAAAACAAAAAAAAGTGCCACCTACTGGGCACCCATGGCCTGAATACGACTAGAAACCCTACCATGGGCCAGGATTCAGGCTCGCGGGAGGCCCAGTAGGCCCACAGGCACACATTGCACGGTTAGGCCCGAAAGCCTGCTTTAGAGAGGAGCTCGAGAGGGAAGGCGCACTGCACCTTATAAACAGGTGCGGCTCCCTCTCAACTAGCGAGGTGGGACTAAACATTTGTGCGCGGGGCAGCACAAGGCCTTTGGTCCCGATTGGTGGCACCAACCGGGACTAAAGGGGGGCATTGGTCACGGTTGGTGTCAGGCCGCCGCTTCCCGCCCTTTGGGCTGCTGAAAAGAGGCCTTTGGTCCTGGTTGGTAGCACCAACCGAGACTAAAGGGGGGCATTGGTCACGGTTTGTGCCACGAACCGTGACCAATACCTTAGCTATATAAGTAACAGTTAGGAAATTTTCACCATTTCCCTCGCTAGTTGCCCCGACGACGCCGAGCACATCGACGTCACCAGGCTGCCCCGACGATGTCTGCCGCCCCTGCCGTCGCCCGTGCCTCGCCGTCGCGTCCCCGTCGCCGTCGTCGAGGCCGCGCGCCCCTGCCCTCGCCCCCGAGCGGGCCTCCGCCGTCCCCGAGCCTAGCTTCTTCCTCGTCACCGACGCCACCTCACGGTGAGTGCCGCCCCGTTCCCCTGCTCCTCCCCCTGTACTGGCTGCCGTCGCCGCCGCCCCTGCCCTTCGCTGCCGCCGCGCGCTGCCCCTGCCTTGCGCGGCCACCCCTGCCCTTCGCTGCCGCCGCACGCCA
>NW_025292884.1:0-1035 GCF_018294505.1 Triticum aestivum | reverse complement strand
GGTTTTTCTTGAACGTTGCCGAGGGTGATCCCTGGCTTCGGATGGTTGAATTGGGTGTGTACTGGTTAGACGTGTTTCTTCCAAAACACCGTAGACGGAACTAGTCCCCGTGACTACTGAAATCCGTTGGCTGTGGTTAAGTACAAACTCTGCAGAGTCAATTCTTTCCAAATCATCGTATCCATGACCAAGTAATGAAAACATTTTATCCATATCTATCCGCGTGGAAGAAACTTGTCCCCGGTGAACAATCTCAGGTGATAAATCCAGATTTATTGTTATTCCTGTGGATGGACTAACTTTATTTTTGTCTCATGCTTGTGATAATTTATGTTCCCGAACTGTTGTATTATTGAGTTGTGATATAAGCCCTTTATGTGACGTCGCGCAGACGTCCGACTGTGGCGTGTTCTTGTTCCTTACTTTAAATATGAGCCCTTTTTGTGATGTCGCTCAGACGTCCGACTGTGGCATGCACTGTATTTATTTTCTGTTATAAGCCCTTTATGTGGTGTCGCCCCGACGCCCGACTGTGGCATTATTATTCCGCATTTTCCGCTCGAGGAGTCTTTCAGACACTCGTTTGGCACCAGTATCACTACTTTGCATCTTCCGCTCGAGGAGTCTTTCAGACACTCGTTTGGCACCAGTATCACTATTTTGCATTTTCCGCTCGAGGAGTCTTTCAGACACTCGTTTGGCACCAGTATTACTATTCTGCAGTTTCCGCTCGAGGCGTCATTCAGACCCTCGCTTGGCACCCAGTATTTATTACCTCTATGTCTGATCGCACCGGTTAACTTGTTCATGTGCTTCATGTTTACATTTGTTATATCTTATGTCCGAACTGTCTTGCGAGTACTTTCATAGTACTCACCTGGCTTGTTGATTTGGCCAGATGTTGACGAAGGCGATCTCTTGGATGAAGAGTTTGATAGCGCGTCCGATGCCTAGAGGAGTCCCAGTCAGTCCTGCGCGATCCCGGATATTGGTCACTTGTATTGTATACGCTTCCACCACCCGCAATAAGTCTCC
>NW_025292883.1:0-1035 GCF_018294505.1 Triticum aestivum | reverse complement strand
TTTTACAGAAGACGCTGCAACCCCTTCTGATGGGTTCTATGTAGACGTTGACATCAACGAGTAGGCTAAAGACCCAGGTGGTGACCCTGAGCTTGTGAAGGACCACGTAGTATAGCTAGGCTTTCCAAGCCTCTTTTATTTTACTAGTTGTCTGTACTCAGACAAGTTACTTCCGCTGCTGGTTTGTATGACTGTATGACTTGTATGTTGGGTCGTGAGACCCGTACCTTTGTGTATGTTATGTATGGCTCCCTGAGCCTTAAATAAAGTACTTGTGTCGTAGAGTCATGTTGTGATGCTTCGTTGTATTTGCACATATCGAGCATATTGTGTGTATGATTGAAATGCTTGGTATGTGTGGGATCTGACCATCTAGTTGTTTATCCTTAGTAGCCTCTCTTACCGGGAAATGTCTCCTAGTGTTACCGCTGAGCCATGGTAGCTTGCTACTGCTCTGGAACACTTAGGCTGGCCGGCATGTGTCCTTCTTCGTTCCTGTGTCTGTCCCTTCGGGGAAATGTCACGCTTTGAGTACCGGAGTCCTGTTAGCCCGCTACAGCCCAGTTTACCGGAGTCTTGCTAGCCCAGTGCTACAGCCCGGACCCACTTGCTGATGACCGACACGTTCGAAGCTGGGTCATGGATGCCTGTCCCTGTAAGTCTGTGCCACTTTGGGTTTACGACTAGTCATGTCAGCCCGGGCTCTTTATCATATGGATGCTAGCGACACTATCATATACGTGAGCCAAAAGGCGCAAACGGTCCCGGGCAAAGGTAAGGCGACACCCGTGGGGATACCGTGCGTGAGGCCGCAAAGTGATATGAGGTGTTACCGGCTAGATCGATGTGACATCGAGTCGGGGTCCTGACAGCGTTGGCATCAGAGCCGGACTGCCTGTAGGTTCTCCAAGCCAAACTGGTCGATGTTGAGTCTAGAAATTCTTTAGTTATATGTAGGGGAATTGTTTGTGGGATGGAACGTAAGGCTCTTTTTACTCCTTTATCTTATGACATTCTGATCTGAGTCAGTCCATT
>NW_025292882.1:0-1035 GCF_018294505.1 Triticum aestivum | reverse complement strand
TGTAAAATTATTTGTACTAGCTTATAGAGCTAGTTCAACTATAGTGTAAAATGATTTGTACTAGGTTATAGAGCTAGTTCAACTCTAGTGTAAAATTATCTGTACTAGGTTATTGAGCTAGTTCAACTCTAGTGTAAAATGATTTGTACTAGGTTATAGAGCTAGTTCAGTTCTAGTGTAAAATTATTTGTACTAGATAATAGAGCTAGTTCATTTCTCGTGTAAAATTATTTGTACTAGGCTATAGAGCTAGTTCAACTCTAGTGTAAAATTATTTGTACTAGGTAATACAGCTAGTTCAATTCTAATGTAAAATTATTTGTACTAGGTTATAGAGCTAGTTCAACTCTAGTCGAAAATTGTGTGTACTATCTCATAGAGCTAGTTCAACTATAATCTAAAACTGTGTGTACTAGGTCATAGAACTAGTTCAACTCTAGTGTAAAATGATTTGCACTAGGTTATAGAGATAGTTCAACTCTAGTATAAAATTATTTGTAATATGTTATAGAGCTATTTCAACTCTAGTCTAAAATTATTTGTACTATCTTATAGAGCTAGTTCAACTATAGTCTAAAATTGTGTGTACTAGGTCATAGAGCTAGTTCAATTCTAGTGTAAAATGATTTGTCCTAGGTTATAACCCTACTACAATGCTAGTGTAAAATTATGTGTACTAGGTTATAGAGCTAGTTCATTTCTAGTGTAAAATTATCTGTACTAGCTTATAGATCTAGTTCAACTCTAGTGTAAAATTATTTGTACTTGGTTATAGAGCTAGTTCAATTCCAGTGTAAAATTATTTGTACTAGCTTATAGAGCTAGTTCAACTATAGTGTAAAATGATTTGTACTAGGTTATAGAGCTAGTTCAACTCTAGTGTAAAATTATCTGTACTAGGTTATTGAGCTAGTTCAACACTAGTGTAAAATTATTTGTACTAGGTTATAAAGCTAGTTCAACTCTAGATTTAAATTATTTGTACAAGGTTATAGAGCTAGTTCAACTATAGTCTAAAATTGTGTGTACTAGGTC
>NW_025292881.1:0-1035 GCF_018294505.1 Triticum aestivum | reverse complement strand
TGACTAGTCGTAAACCCAAAGTGGCACAGACTTACAGGGACAGGCATCCATGACCCAGCTTCGAACGTGTCGGTCATCAGCAAGTGGGTCCGGGCTGTAGCACTGGGCTAGCAGGACTCCGGTAAACCGGGCTGTAGCGGGCTAACAGGACTCCGGTACTCAAAGCGTGACATTTCCCCGAAGGGACAGACACAGGAACGAAGAAGGACACATGCCGGCCAGCCTAAGTGTTCCAGAGCAGTAGCAAGCTACCATGGCTCAGCGGTAACACTAGGAGACATTTCCCGGTAAGAGAGGCTACCAAAGATAAACAACTAGGTAGTCAGATCCCACACATACCAAGCATTTCAATCATACACACAATATGCTCGATATGTGCAAATACAACGAAGCATCACAACATGACTCTACGACACAAGTACTTTATTTAAGGCTTAGGGAGCCATACATAACATACACAAAGGTACGGGTCTCACGACCCAACATACAAGTCATACAGTCATACAAACCAGCAGCGGAAGTAACTTGTCTGAGTACAGACAACTAGTAAAATAAAAGAGCCTTGGAAAGCCTAGCTATACTACATGGTCCATCACAAGCTCAGGGTCACCACCTGGGTCTTTAGCCTACTCGTTGATGTCAACGTCTACATAGAACCCATCAGAAGGGGTTGCAGCGTCTTCTGTAAAAATGTAGATTATAGCAACATGAGTACAAAGGTACTCAGCAAGACTTACATCAGATCCTACATACATGCATAGTATCAAGAAGGGTTGGTGGAGTTATTGCAGCAAGCCAGCTTTGACTCTTGGCTAGGCTATCCTACGATACTCCAACTGAAATGGTTTTGCGCACACGAGTCCACTACTCACCACTTCAATACACTACCGAGGATCCACCTCCGTCTTCCTACGGAAGAGCCATCCTCGGCACTCACACTTATCTTGAGGCTTTTAGTAGTTTCCATTTACTTGTCTATGAACTGTATAGGCAACCAAGTAGTCCTTTACCGCGGACGCGGCTATTCGAATAGAT